>NC_039364.1:125404606-125704606 GCF_003573695.1 Papaver somniferum
AAAGATCTTGCAGTGTGGATTCTATTGGCCATCATTGTTCAAGGATTGCCATGATTATTGTGTTGCTTGTGAACGCTGTCAAAAGCTAGGAAGCATTTCGAGGAGAAACATGATGCCATTGAACCCCATTTTGATTGTGGAGATTTTTGATGTTTGGGGGATCGACTTCATGGGTCCATTCCCTATTTCTGACGGTAGATTGTACATCCTAGTCGCAGTTGATTACGTTTCTAAGTGGGTAGAAGCCATAGCAACCAGAACAAATGACCACAAGGTGGTACTTTCATTTCTAAAGGAAAACATATTTGCACGTTTTGGTACCCCTAGAGCTATCATCAGTGACGGCGGTTCACATTTTCGTAACAAGTACTTTGAGTCTTTAGTACGCAAGTATGGCATAACTCACAAGGTTGCTACTCCGTACCACCCTCAGACTAGTGGACAAGTAGAAGTTTCTAATAGGGAAATTAAGCACATTCTGGAGAAGACGGTCAACCCGTACAGGAAAGATTGGTCATTGAGATTGAATGATGCTTTGTGGGCCTATAGAACAGCTTATAAGACACCAATTGGCATGTCCCCCTATCGTCTAGTGTATGGAAAGCCGTGCCATCTACCTGTGGAATTAGAACATCGTGCCTACTGGGCAATCAAAGAGCTGAACTTCTCTCTGGACGAAGCTGGAATTCAAAGGAAACTTCAACTCAACGAGTTAGAAGAATTGAGAAATGAGGCTTATGATAGTGCCAAGTTATATAAACAGAAGATGAAGATGTTTCATGATAAGCGTATTCTGCGCAAATCCTTCACTCCTGGTCAGAAAGTTTTGCTGTATGACTCCCGATTACATCTTTTTCCGGGAAAACTGCGTTCCAGATGGAAGGGTCCGTACCTAGTACGCACAGTTTTTCCTCATGGAGCTGTAGAGCTGGAGGATGTTTCCAACAAGAACGTTTTCAAAGTCAACGGGCAGAGATTAAAACCATTCCTTGAACCAGTCCCACCCGACATTGAAACAACCAACCTGGAGAACCAGGTCTATGTGGACTAAACTGGTCCACTCTTTCCCTAAATAACCAAAAAGTTTTCCAAATGTTTCCCTAAAAACCAAAATTTTTCTTTTTCCCATCAAAACCAAATGTCTCCCGACAAAACCAAATTTTTCCCAAAAAGTCCAATCCCATTAAAAACCAAATTTTCTTGTAGATAATGTGTTAGTTAAATTTCCTTTTGTATATATTTTGTGCTCATCCATTGTGACTCCGAATATGTTGGAGTTTTGCCTTGGATAACGGAGTTTTAATCGAGCTTTCGCCGTATAATCGGGTATTCTCTCTCCTTTTACTCTACTCAGCATGTTCCTCTTCATATATTGTTTTATAATTCTTTCCATATTTTTAAACATTGAGGACAATGTTTAGTTTAGGTTTGGGGGTATAGAGTAGATACCACGATAATATGCCATAATTGAAAACAAAACTCCATCTTTTTGAAAAAATTGAAAAATTCCAAAAAAATTGAAAAATTCCAAAAAAAATAAAAAATGATAAAAAAACATAAAAATGGAGCTAATTTACCTTAAAAATGTTGACTCTTGTGCAAATATGTAATTATTAGGAGTCTTAGTCTAGATATTTAGGCACCCTGATTCTAACACAATTCACATAGTGATAAGAAATTTGCACGCGCACGATCTACCAATACATGTATGGCCTCGATCTTCAAGGTGTTTGATAGGAAGTTACGATTGCCAATCACTTTAGAATACTGAACGAAACTTGACTAGCTTGTTCTTTGGTTGGTTGGGATAGAAGGTGGAGGTTACATTAAGAAAGACAACCATCGAATTTAACTGGGTGCATCAAAAAGGGCTACCTCTTGCAAAGTGTCATGTAATCTTTTGTTTCCTTTTGTATATGTATCAAAAGTGTTTCTTTTCTTAAAAAAAAAAAAAAAAAAAAATCAAGTATTTATCAATTCCATCCTCTCTTGTTCCAAAAATAAAAGAGAGTAGTCAATGTAAATAAGAGTCATGTAAAGAGTCATCTTTTGTTTTATTGTAATAAGCAAGGAAGGGTGTATGCCATTGATGTACAACGCGAGTAATTGTGAAATACCTCCAACTCATTCACAATTCTCGTAAAGTCCGGACAGCTAGCTAGATTTCGACCTTGGTTCTTAGCCTGAGAAACTATCTCTTGGTGATTAGTAGTCATAACATCCGATCTTTCTTTACACATGTGTATATACACTTTACACTCTTATCACATGTCTTTATTTGTTATCAGTGCTAGGATTGTGCCTTCGATAGCTAGATTGACATCTCCATTTTGCTGTGAGCTTAACTGACTTGCACGTGTCACATTTGATGGAATCTGAGCTTATATTTTGACCTAGAACTTTGTAGGTACGTTCTAAGCAAACCTTCACGAGACTTCAACTCGTCCACTAGGGACACTTAGTGGTTTAAAAGGCTTAGTGCATACGCTAAATGCATTCGAGAGACCAGCGACAGTGGTATAGGTAGGATTTCCTTAGTTTTGTTTTACTTGAGGACAAGTAAAATTCAGGTTTGGGGGTATTTGATGAGTGCCAAATATTGTATATATTTATCCCTTTTTGTTGGCATTTAACTCATCTTTTGTGCATTAATTCTACATTTTATCCCATATTCTGTATTTTCATTGTTTTCAAGAATAAATATTTTTCTTACTTAATTTTGCATTTTTAGGTAATAAATAAAGTTTGGATGAATAGCAGAGCGGAAAAGAGCAGAAAAGTAGTGAAAAGCCGGGAGGAATTACACAAGGAAGCCGCGAAGAATGGTGTGCACAAGACCAAAAGGCTAGAAGTGGGCTTGAAGAAGAAGAATTGTCCTTAAAGAAGATATGGGCTTGGCATACCCAAGGCCCAAAACCCTTACTCAAACACATTTCCACTATCCAAGCCCGTCTCAGATTTCAGCCGTCAGATCGAAGCATCTCAGCATCCTACGGTCGCTCCATCATCGCACATCAAACTCCGAAGCCCCCGCTTTACATCGCAACGCCCATCTCCATCTTGGGTCGTCCGTTTTCCTACATCCCTTCATCCGACGGTCGCTCCACGCTTACCTCCGTATCGCCATTGGATCCACCTACCATCTTCCCATCCATCGCTCCTTGTCGCAGATCATCAAACCGCGCTATCCCCGCTTCACACCGTAGAACCCGATACCCTATACCCAAACAAACACTCCCTTTCTCCCAAAACAGTCGAGCTTCTTCCCCTTCTCCCAAAATCAGTTGCAGAACCACCACCACCTCCATGCCCTGTCTCTGCAAACTGTCGCTACCTCGCCTTCTCCACCACCATCACTTTTTCCCCGACCGTAACAGATACCACCATCACGTCCCCTTCTTCTCTAGCCATCTATTACATCAACTTCTCAACCCGACAACCCTAGTTTAGAAGTTGATGAAATAGGTGAGGTTAGAGACAGAAATTGAAGCATGAGAGAGGAGCAGGAAGGTCAGAAAAAGCATGGGTCGAGCATAGGGGAGACAAATTCAGAAATCAGTGAGTTTAATTTGGAATTTAAAAATTAGGGTTTGCAAATTTGGGGATTTTCAATTTAGGGTTTGTAGAAATTTAGGGTGTTGTAACAAACTATAAATTGATGTTATGGGTGTTGTAGAAAACATCTCTGGGCTAGCCAGTGAACAATATTTTGAATCAATTTTCATTTTCCAATTTCTATTTTAGCAACAGTTGATTGTGTGTAACCTGTATGCATGTTGCATTTTAATTTAGTTTGTTGGATGAATGCTGTTGTTATACTCATGTCTAGCATGAGCTAATTCACTGAAACTAAGGCTCTGATGAAGCCTAGTGCACTGTTAGATGATGCATGGTTAGGATAGTTTTCTTAATGCCTGTTTGCTTGAGCAATGAGAAGTACTCAGTGCTCTGGCATGCCTGTGATTGATTGTGCTGTCAAAAGACAGTCAATGCTAGGGGCATATCAGTGAGCAAGCTGATTTTCATCTCATTCTAGATGTATGCATAGGATTTCCAACTCAACCTAGATTGCATTGCTTGATCAGGGCACAAGGTGGATTCAATTGCCTTAGTAACTTCACACAATTCTGCATCTTTCTCCTTTTCTGTCACTGTTGCTCAATACCCTTGCCTTAGGCTGCTGCCTTTGTTTCACTACCACTCTAGATCATTGTCACTGTCACCATAGTTACTGCCCTTAGCTCACTGTAAACTTTAGCTAGGAAGACTTCTTGTATGCTCCCACTCCCTGTGGACAAACCCCTACTCATTCCTATACTATAAAACTTGGCCTTGTATACTTGCAAGTGTTTTGTGTGCTCCCCATTTTCACACCAGACCTTGCTGACTATAAGGTAGCCGGCAAGGTAAAAAATCAATAAGATGCCAACTAGTGAAACATTTACAACAGTCTCATGTGTGTCAAAATAATAACGTCGGCATCTTCTTCATTCACCGACCTTGCCGGTCGGATATAGTCGGCATGTTATTCATCCTTAGACCTTGTCGGCCCGATATAGTCGACATGTTCTTCATTCGTCGACCCTGCCGACTGTTCGTAGTTTCAGAACTGAAAGTGTTGATTTCCTCTTTAATTTTGAGTATGATTTCATACATCAGCTTTGCAACCCCCTTTTTAGAAGTGTTTGCGTAGTATGTTTTCATTTCCGTTGCAAAAAAAATTATCAAAACAAATTTTTTACATCAAAAATATTCCCACATGAGTTCAATCAAAAAATTCATAACTTAAATTCATAAGTTTTAATCTACTCAATTAATCAATCTAAACGCAATTAATTAAGCTAATCAGTTTTTTAGTGTTAATTAAACTAGGGTATATTAACCATTTAGAAAGTACATGGTTAAGGGGTGGCTTCTTTTACTTCAAAATGACCTGGGTTTTGTCTCATTAGGTATACCCCAATTAATTTGGATATACCCCAATCAAGCCAGGCTTTTTTAGTCATCAGTGGAATTTTTAGGGTTTTTGCAATTATTTTTGCATTTGTTGGTATGAATTTCATGACTGAAATAGATTCCCGATTTTTACAAATTTATCATTTGTCACGTGATTTCCCAAAATTAAATAAGATATCCAATAAATTTTTGCACTGGCAATTTGCAATCAATCGAAAAAGGAGAGTATAGGCATGACGTGTTTGATATCCTGTCGGAGTGTCGGGTGGTTTGAATATAAATGAGCAGTTGCCTTCAATTTTACTTTTTACTCTTTTGTTTTTATTAGTAGTGTTTTATTACGTTACATGTCTTCTAATCCATCTTCATCCGATCTTCTAAACCAATTTGCTAACCTCCTTTCACGTGAACCTTCCAATGCCACTGTCAATATCAATACCAATTTCCCAGGAATCAAACTCAGACATCAAAATTTTCTTATACTGAAAATCATCTCTCCCAAAACCTTTTCAATCAATATGGTTCGTGATACACTAACCAAAATCTGGAAAACCAATCAAGTGTTCTATGTATCAGTTTTTACTGATGATACTTATGTCATTAAATTTGAGTCTCAAGATGATGCTTTATTGATACTTGAAGGGATACCTTGGATTGTCAAGGATGATCTTTATGCTTTGGAAAGATGTATTCCAAACAAGTTACCGGAAGTATACAAATTCGAGTCTGTTGAATTGGGGATTCAAATCCACGGATTACCAGTTGAAAATCTATGCTCCATGTATGTTTATGATTTGATGTCTCAGATTGGGGAGACTCGTCCGATCGCAACTTACGAATGCACTTCCTGGGGAAAATTTGAAAGAGCCAATACACATATTTCCCTTAAGTATACCCTTCCAAAAGCCATTCCTTTTCCTCTTCCTGGCAAACCCGATTATGCCCTTGAACTACGATATGAATGTCTCCCGAGATTTTGTTTATTTTGTGGTTTTATTGGCCATTGGATGAAGATGTTCCCCAAATTAAACTACTTCAAAAATCATGTCTTCAACACTTTCCCATCTCATCAACATGAAGAAGCATTGGAATTGATAAAGCCTAAATACAAGTCTACTATCTGTGTCTCTGGCAGACTTTCTGAGCAAGAAAACATATTTTCAAGGATATCTTTGTAGTAGATGATCCGCATTATAAGCAGCCGTCTTCAAGCGTGAGTAAGATCAATAGCATTCATAGTGATACTGCCGCTGGCCAATCTTCTTCAAGCTTTCATGGGGACTCTTCCCAGAATGGTAGAGCAGATTACTCAACGTCTCGAATTCTTAGATCGGAAATCCATGTTGCTGACATATCGGTTGAAAGAAATATGTATAACTCTGAATTATGTCTTCATCGCGAACTTTCTAGTCGTATGATTTCTGACAGAGGCAAGAAGTTGGCGACTACATCTCCATATTCTCCTAAAAAGGTTGTTGCAAAACCTCCATCAATGGATATAAGAAGTCGTGCTGGTTGGAAGAATATGGCAAGGAATTCTGAGGATATTCAGCGTTTTGTTTCTGGAAGTCAGTATGATAACAGAGCACAAAAAAGATCGCAGGATGAATCGTATATTATCAGTAACTCTCCAAGGTCGAAGTTTTCTAAGAAAAATGGTTTTATTTCATCTTATGAAAGTGGTGCAGCGGCAAGCCCTAAAAGGCCGCATGAGAAATGTTAATTTTTTCATGGAATTATTGGGGGTTAGGGAACAACCCAACAATTCGTACACTGCAGTCGTTCCTAAGGGGTACAAATCCATCAGTGGTATTTCTTTCTGAAACAAAGTTATCTTCTGAAGCTTCTACAACCAGAGTTGATCAATTTGTTTTTGAAAATTCCTGTGTGGTGAGCTCAATAGGCAGAAGTGGTGGTTTATGGTTACTTTGGAGGAATTCCATCGATCTTGAAGTGATTTCTTCTTCCCCCAATCTCATTCATGCCGTTATCCATAACGACGGACCAAGACAATCCTAGCATCTTTTTTGCATCTACGGTCTACCGAGATTATCTGATAGGGATTCTTTTTGGGAGAACATATCTTCTCATGTTCAGGATTTTAATGGCAGTAAGTGTTTTATAGGAGATTTCAATGAAATCATGTCTAGTCAGGATAAATATGGAGGTCTGCCTGTGATCGAATCAACTATCTCTTATTTCAATTCATTCATTCATCAAAATCATTTGATTGATTTAGGCTTTAGTGGTCCGGCTTACACATGGAGCAATGGTCGTAATCTGGATGCTTTAATTCGACAACGTCTTGACAGGGTAATGGCTTCTCCAAAATGGTGTATTTCTCATCACATTTTGGGTGTTCTTCATCTTCCTAGATTAGCAAGTGATCATGCACCAATACTTTTAAACACTTAAAGAAATATTCCCAGAGCTGCACCACATTACAAATTTGAAGCATATTGGATCTCGCACCCAGATTTTTTGGAGAAAGTTGAGGAGTGTTGGTCTCAAAATCCTGAAGATACCTTACAAGATAAACTTCAGAAGTTAAGTTCCTTCTTACAAAATTGGAGTATAACAAAGATTGGTTGTGTACGACATCATATTAGTTTTCTTAAGTCTAAATTACTAAGATTACAATCTAAAAGTCCATCAAATTCAGTGCTTCAACAGGAAAAATTGGTTACTGCAGATTTGAATGAGTATTTGGTTATGGAAGCCACGTACTGGGATCAAAGGATGAAGCAAAAGTGGGCTAAATATGGAGACAGAAATACACGCCATTTTCACTTGTTTGTCCAGCAACGTCGAAGAAGGAATACAATAAGTCATATCCAAAAATCAGATTCAACTTGGTCTTCTAATCAAGATGAATATGCTAAGGAATTGGTTCTTGACTTCGAGAATCTATTTAGGCAACCAGATGTTGAAGCAGTACCAAAGTTAAGGTATGATGACATACAACAAATATCTCAACAGGAAAATGAAGATATTGCAAAAATTCCTACGGCGGAAGAAATATGGGTTGTACTTGTCAAAATGGGATTGTATGCTTCCCTTGGTCCAGATGGATACTCTCCAATCTTCTATAAAAAGTGTTGGTCTACTGTATCAAATGATGTTGTCAATTTAATAAAATCCATCTTTCAGTATGTTGAGTTTCCTGAGTTATTCAATCACACACATATTTCTCTGATTCCAAAAAATTAAAAATTCAACAAGTCCGAGTGATTAAGGCCAATTGCACTCTGCAATGTGATGTATAAAGTGGTAGCGAAGTTACTTTCCAACAGAATCAAGCCTTTTCTTGATAACTTCATTTCTTGGTCTCAAACTGCATTCGTTCCGGGAAGACAAATTCTCGACAACATAGTTATTGCAAAAGAGATTCTTCATTCCATGAATAATTCCACAGCCACGGATGGTCATTTTGCTCTAAAAGTGGACATGGAAAAAGCTTATGATCGGGTAAATTGGAAGTTTTTGGCTGATATGCTAATATTGATAGGGATTCATGGTCATTCTCTTTCACTTATCATGAACTGTGTAACATCTGTTTCATTTTCTATTAACTTAAATGGAGGCCCTCAAGGTTTATTTAGAAGTGAAAGAGGTATTCGACAGGGTTGTCCCTTGTCTCCTACTCTTTTCATAATCTGCTCTCAGGGATTGTCGATTTTAATGAACCAATATGAACAAAAAGCGTTCTATCAGGGTTACCAGGTCAACAGATACGCTCCAATGGTAACACATTCAATATTTGCAGATGATCTTTTCTTTTTTGGTGAAAATTCTAGAATCAACATTATGCACCTGAAAGAAATCCTTAAGCAGTATTCTGATTTATCTGGGCAATTAATCAACTTCAATAAGTCTGCAATTCATTTCAGTAAAGGAAATTCTGAATTTAGAAGACAATTCTGTAGACAACAGTTTGGTGTTGAAGAAATGAAGGAGGATGAAAAATATCTGGGTATTTATCCCCTTAAGACAGATTTCCGGATATCAAGTTTTGAGTTTTTGATTGATAAATTTAATTCAAGACTTGCAGGATGGAGACAACATTTTCTAAATCCGGCAGGAAGGACAATACTTATAAACTCGGTATTGTCTTCAATCCCTATCTTCTTTATGGGTATCTGTATTTTACCAAAGGGAATTATCAATCAAATAGACAAAATCTAAAGATCTTTTTGGAATGGACATTCGGTTGATCAAAGGAAGCTGCATTTTATTAATTGGGGAAAAACTTCTCTTCACAAGAAGAATGGTGGTCTGGGATTACGAAACATTGAATTGGTTAATAAGTCTTTAGTTTGAAAACTAGCATGGAGACTTATGGAGAACAACAATGCTAAATGGGTTCAATTATTCTCGGCAAAATATCTTCAAGATCACTCTTTTTGGAATGCAGACGCTAAAAAGAAAGGATCTTCTGTTTGGCATGGTTTGATGCAAGTAAGATCCTTTTTGGAGAACAAAATTTTCTGGCAAATCTCGAGTGGTAATTCTGTTAAGATTTGGGAAGATCCTTGGATTCCAAATCAGGTAAATCATTTACTCCCATTACCAGATATATTGCCAGAAAATATTATGCATGTTTCTGATTTAATGACCGGAGGTAATATTAGTTGGAATATTGATATTCTGCATCAGTTGTTTAGTCAACAAATCGTGGATGAAATTCAGAAGATCTTCTTAAATGGAAATAATGCAGAAGATATCCTTATTTGGTCTCCCACAGTTACGGGTAAATTTTCTACAAAATCTTGCTACAAGATTCTTTCAGAAAATATTCCTTCTTCTTCGGCTATGCATGAGTTCCCTTGGCGTAAGTTTTGGTCTTTCTCTTTCATTCCTCCTAAGATTATGGTTTTTACATGGAAGTTGATTTACAATGGTTTGCCAGTCAATCAAAACATCAAAAGATTTGTCTCTCAGATAGATCCATCGTGCACATTCTGCAAACAAGAGGAGGAGTCCATTGAGCATTTATTTTTTAATTGCCCATGGTCTGTTACTATTCTCGAAAATATATCTAGGGAATTTGCAGGCCTCACATATACCAGGAACTCACGAGATGTTATCATGAGTTGGATAGAAGAAACGAATTTATTCAAGTTTACTATGGGCTTGTGTGTATTCTGGAATATATGGAAAATGAGGAATGAGATGGTCTTTTCTGATGCTTCTTTCTCTGCAAGGATGGTGATCAAGAAAGCTCATATTGAGTATAATGCATGTATTCAGGATATTCCGAGATTCTCTCTTGAAGAAACAATTACTGAGACTGTCTCTTGGCAACCTTCAGATTATGGTTACTCTAAAATCGGGTCCTCCCGGGTATCAATGGATCCGGACCCGGACCCTATTTATAAAAGTCGGGTCCGGTTACTAGCGGTTCCGGGTCCGGTTCCTAAATTAGTGGACCCAGAACCGGACCCGTTTAAAACCCCGGGTACCCATCGGTTCCGGGTACCCGTTGGGTATTAAGAAAACACACATAAAAGTTCAAAATTTTGATGTCTTTCCCTTTTTTTTGCTTGAATCAAACTTATTTCTATAAAAATTTGGTATTATTTCTTTATTAATGTACTAAATAAAGATTAAATGTAAGAAGAAATGAAAAATGAGAAAAAAAATTCAAAACCAAACTAGCAAAATACTTGTAATTTTTCTAAAAAGAGGGATAAAAGAATGAATAACCGGGTACCCATTACCCGCGGGTACCCATCGGGTATTACACGTTCAGACCCGTTTAGATTCGGGTCCAATCGGGTAATTACCCTCGGGTCCTAACTTGTTAATGGGTCCAATTTTGGGACCCGGAACCGGACCCTATTCTCTCGGGTCCGGTTCCGGTTCCGGGTAACGGGTACCCATTGACAGGCCTAATTTAGGGACAGGGTTTTACGGCTAACGTGCACTACAACGCCTGACAATATCTCAGTCATAATGACCTAAGAGCCCTTTTTTGTAACTTTTCCTTTTCTAAAGCGAGGGAGCAATTTCAGGTAATTTTTCAGGGTTAAAATCGGAATACAGCAGCCTAAGATATATGGTCATCATTGTACATATCACCTGATCACAGAAAGTATCACTGTAATTACGAATTTGCCACAAACTCGATGCATTCTTGGCGGGGACTAGGAAGGGGTTCATTTATTAGTTTTTTAGAATCAAACTCCAATTGAACAATCATAATTTAGAAGTTTTTTTTTTCTTTTTTGAAAGAAAGAAAAACTTAAAAGATTTTCATTAAAGCAAACAAAGAGGGAGTTCATCACTCCTTTTCCACTCTCACTCTAGACTCGACACACAGCCGGAGTTCAGAATTCCATTTCCTACCATAATTGTTATTTCTAGCATATTTAGCGAGTAGATCAGCTACTTGGTTGCACTAGTAATCTGAGTACTACTAACACTTTTCATGACTTCTTTATTGTCTCCCTCCACTATGACATTTTGTAACTGCATAATTTAGAAGTTGGTTGTGCCATTTTAGTGAAACTCCACCTAGTCAAACGGCTTTGCTATATGTACCGAGTATTCCACGAACCAATTTACTCCTATGTTATTATTATTTATTTTTTTGCACTCTCTTGCAATTTTTTCGGAAACTTTACTTTGGTCTATTCGAATTAGAAGCGATTTTGAACCATTTCTGTTGGTTTTAGTGGTTTATGTTGTATTTTTATATTTACAGGTATAATAATGCAATATCAATTCAGCGAAATTCCTCGGCTAGGTTAACTAGTTACAACTGCGCGTACCATTCTAGTCATCCACTTAGAATATATGGATGACAATTTTTCCTCAACTTAATTATTTCTTGGTCTCATGAAAGTTTTTAGCATAGGTGATCAACACCCAAGACCACATAACAATCAACAGACTGATAAACATGGAGATGACGTTGTGGAAAGGAGACCCCCTCTCGCCATTCTTATTCCTTCTTGTAGCAGAATCGCTAAACTTACTCTTTGAAATGACTGCAAGCATCGGATGGTTCAGTGGTTTTGAGATTGTACCCGGTGGAGCCAAAATCACTCACCTCCAGATCGTTGATGATACTCTTGTCTTTCTCCAGAATGACCAGCATTGCATATCCAATCTTCGCAACATTTTGATTTGGTTTGAAATCATCTCCGGGCTCAAGGTGAACTTCCACAAGACATCAATCATGTCAGTTGGTGACATTCAAAATATCAACTCGCTAGCTAACACTTTGGGCTGTAAAGTACATTGCCTATTTACTATTTCTCTATCCTTGAAGCCCCTATGAGTGTAATTAAAAAGCTTGAGAGAATAATGCGCAATTTTCCGTGGGACAATGGAGATGATAACAAACATTATCATTTAGTGGTGTGGAATGAGGTGTCGATTCCTAAACAGATGGGAGGCTTAGGTATAAAACAACTGCATCTAATGAATGTTGCTTTACTCATGAAGTGGTTATGGAAGTTTGGTTGTGAAACAAATCCTCTTTGCAAACAACTCGTCAGCCAGAAGTATGGTTTAGAGCTAGAATGGAACACCAAAGCAATCAAACAACCATATGGTTGTAGTATTTGGAAGAGCATGCACAAGCATACTGAATATTTTAAAGACAACTGCACTTTTATCCTTGGAGTTGGTAATCGGATCAGATTTTGGTGTGATGTTTGGATTGGGGAACAACCATTATCTCTTCGCTTTCCGGCTGCCTATGAAGCCTCATCTTCAAAATTGTTCACTATAAACCAGATGTACTCTAATAACACCGTCTCTTAGAATTTGAGCATTACTAGAAGAATACAAGATCATGTTATAAGAGATATAACTGCCTTGCTTCACCTTCTTGACACCAATGGAGTAATCCCTTCTAACTCGCCTAATGAGAGAGTTTGGAAAGATGGACAGAGCATGGGTGATTTTTCAGTCAAAAAGTGTTATAATTGGTTGATAACCAGAAATAGAACCCAAGTTAATCTTATGGAATGCGTTCATCCTAAGAGACTGTGGTCTAAATTTTGGCCTGCGAAAGTCATCTTCTTTTTATGGGTAGCAATCAAGCATAAAATTCTCACTCAAGATCAGTTGAACAAAAGAAAGTGGAAAAGAATTTGGGTCAATCATTGTTACATGTGCATAAAAGATGAAGAAACACCTTTGCATCTTCTTCTCCACTGTCAATTAGCTAGTCATACATGAAATTTCTTTAGAGAGGAGTTCCAGTTGATTTGGGTTCTTCCTAATTCGATTGCCACTGCTCTTTGCACTTGGCCTTGTCCTGCGACCAAGACGAGAAAGTCTCTGGTTATCAAAGCTCTACCTGCAGCCATTCTCTGATCCCTTTGGAAGGAAAGGAATCATAGAGTCTTCGACAACAAGTCTCTCACAGCAGCAAAACTCATCCAGAAAATTAGACATACAATTCATTCTGGCTCTATCTTCAACCCGATTTCCGGAATACAACTCTTAAAGAATTCATGCTCAACTGGAAGAATGTGGTCTTTGAACCACCTTGAGAGTTCAATTTAGGGGTTATGAGCTTGTTCCTGTACATCCTCTTTAAATTTTGGTACAATTTCTTTTTCGTAGAGTCTATTACGTATTAGTTCTCTCAGGGTGTTTAGTGTTTTCCTCTTTGTTCGGTCTTGTTATGTTGTAATTTTTTTATGCAGTGGTTGCTGCGTTTCGTAATAAATCCCCTCTTTACCGATAAAAAAAAACATGGAGATGACGTTCAACTGGTAAAAAAACATAAAATACAAACATTTCAAAACAATCTAATTGCTTTCATCATTTGTAAAATGACTTTTTAAGCGTATGATTCTAATTTTTCTCTGAAAATGGTTGTTGCCTATTTTAATGGATGTTGGTTATTAAGACCTACCGAGTTATCAAAATGAGAAGCTGCCTTCAATTTTATTTTTTACCTTTTACTCTTACATTTTTAGTAGTACATTTTGGGTTTATACATAGAATACAAAATTCCCCGGCCCATCATAAATCATCTGAGCCGTTCATCACATTAATTCTTCTTTTCACTCCCCCTACTTTTACTTGAATCACATCGCTAATAGAAGGCCACGTGTATCTATTTATGAGTTCTAACACGCATCAAGCAAATAAGTAAGCGCATCAAGCGAAACAGCAGATGTGATGTTTATGTTATTTTGGCGCGGTTGCATCGACTCCCACGGTAGTTGGTAAGTTCAGGAATGATTCGCGAATCATTCGCGAATTTTTTCGTATCACGGATTTTACCGTCTTATTCGCGTACGTTTGCAACTTCGAACCCAAGTCGCGTATTACGTGGCATTCCCGGATTATTCGCGAATCGTTCACGAATTTTACATATCTCGAATGATACGTCCGCTTAATTCGCCATAAATTCTTTACTTTTTACTTTTCAAAGACTCCACTTTTTAGGCTTTACTGCCTCCCGAGCATACACGACCGAATATTAGACGTGTTGTAATTTTTATGAAATAAAAACGACTGAAGAAATTTGAAGGTGAAGGTGAGAGAGATCTCAAACTCACTAACCAAGCATCTAAACCACCATACGACGTTCTCTTGGATAACTAATGTTATATATATTATTAATATCATCATATTAAGTTTATTTTTTCTTTAAATAACTCACACATATGCATAAAAATTGGTCTATGACCTTATAAATACAAATTATTTGTTATATATAGATACCGAATTTTCATAGCCGAACTCACATTTATAAATCGAATTATACACGTACGTATGCCGTTCCGAATTACTGACGAATCACGTCCCATCGACCGAATTTTGGACCGAATCTGGATTTTACAAAACCGTATAATACTTGTACGTTTGTCGTTCCGTACGTTTACCGAATCCCGAATTGCTAACTAGGCTCCCACCAATTCCCGTGCGCATATTAGCAACATTTACGGACAGGGTTTTGGGTTAACATGCACAGTTGTGCGGTGGTACCAACGCCCCGACAATATTTCAGTCATAATGACCTAAGAGCCCTTTTCTGTCATTTCGGGTATTTCATCAGGGTAAAAATCGGAATACAACAGCCTAGGCCTAAATAGGTCATCATTGTACCTGTCACATGATCTCAAAAGGTATTACCGTAATTACGGATTTGCCACAAACTCTTTTGTTTTATGTTTAATTTGATGGAATGATAATTTTCAATGTATTCTTGGCAAGGAGGGGTTCATTTATTAGTTTTCTAAAATCAAACTTCTATGGAACAATTTAATTTGGAAGTTGGTTGTGTCATTTTAGTGAAATTCCTCCCAGTCAAACCATGATTTACAAAGGGGATGCCAGTATTGGGGGCTGATAATATTTGGACGATCCAACGGTCTGGATCTGCTAAGATTTTTTTGCCCTATATGCAATGGTAACAGTCCAGAGGAAATCTGATATCCCTTTATTAATCGTGGATCAAGCTGACTTTTTATATAACCGTGTATTATAAGAAACAATTTTCTCCTGTGTTTTTTTCTTTTCTTTTCACACTCTTTTACCAAATCTTTATACAGAAACCTTACTTTGGTCTATTACAATTAAAAGCGATTTAAACCATTTCTGTTGGTTATCGTGGTTTATATTAATATTTTTGTATTTATATGTATCGTAATAAATAAACACAATATTAATTTAACGAAATTCCTCAACCACGTTAACTAGTTAAACAACAGCGCGTATCATTCCGGTCATTCATTTAAAATATCTGGATGGCAATTTCTCTTCAGCTTAATTACTTCTCGGCCCATAAAAACTTTTAACATGGGAGATCAACACCCAGAATATAACAATCAACAGGATGATAAACATGTAGATGACATTCAACTGGTAAAGAAACATAAGAACCAAACATTTCAACACAATCTAATTGCTTTCATTATTGTGAAATGACTTTTTAAGCGTATGATCTCACCAACGGCTCTGTATTCCTTCTCCCCTCCTTTGACTATTTTGTAGGTTTCTTTATTGTTAAATGAGATAATGAATTTATGGTCTTATTTACTACTAAATTCTTTCATAACCGTTGGAAAAAATAAGATCATGTCGACTTTCCTGATAAATCTTGAGCTCAAATTGAAGAATCTTAAAAGATGACAGCTAAAGATGTTAGTTTTTTAGAGTTTTCACGTGTTAGAGATGAATTTATACTGAAATCATTTGTTGAGAGCTTAAATGATGCAAGATGAGAAATTAATATGGATTGTTTGGTTAGGAAGAATCTATATGTCTAAAAGCCATATAATAAATTATTTGAAGAATGCGTTGTATGGACGACTGTTACAATGCAAAGGAGAATTTTACTGTTTTTTATTTATGGGTTGCTGTTTGTACCCAAAATTACTTTTGGGCACGAACACGATGATTTGATGATGATTATTGAGAATTAGGGGAAATTTAGGGTTATAAACGAATCGAAGGAAAACAAAGAACGCAAAGAATTTAACGTGGTTCAGCATTGTGCCTACGTCCACGGTCGAATCCCGTAGGGGAGTTATTGTATTGATATATGATGTTACAATTGTCTGGTTAACTGACCTCCTCCCCTTTTTGGGTTTAGGATACCAGTATTTATAATGTTTTTTTCCTCTTGCATTCCAAGTAATCTGGATGTTCTATAACATTCTTCTTGGACCATGAGAATGGACTGGCAGATATGGATCAGCGGAAACGGGTCGCCAGGTGTGGGTCGAAAACGCTCCTACTAACCAGGCTACTGTTAGTTAATATTGGCGTCCAAATATTATGGTACAAACAGTTGCATTAAAGGCAAAGTAACAAAATGAAATTGTTGGAAGGAAAAAAAAATCGATAACTAGGTTCTTGGAATTTAAAATATCTAGCGACAAATCTATGGTTGATCAATCTCTCTAAATTCAACGTATTATCATCGAAATTGTTGTTGAAGGCATGATGATTGATGAGACGTTTCAAGTGTCAGTTATGATTGAGAATTACCATCTTCTTGGACATAGTAGAAATGAAGATTAAGACATGAAATGACTAAGGTGAATACGTTAAAATTAGAAGAAAAAGATTTCAAGTGGAAGAATTGTTGCGAACTAAGGATAAGAATGTGTTGTCAGCAAAAGACATGGCCGACATGGCACCTACGACTGAACACAAATTTCTAAAAAAAGGTGAGAATAGTAAACGCAACTCCAAGCACAGTCCTCACAAGAAAAAAATAGTTAGCAAACATGTATATATAACGTTACTAAAATTTAGAGTGATTTTTATGCTTGCGAAAAATGTCAATAAACTGTAGACAATGTAAACAACATACAAATGTTTTAAACCGACGTCTGGAGTTTCATAAAATGTTGCTCAGTTTAAGGGACCCACAAGATCGTCTTCACGTGATCGTCCGTATAAACCCTGGTTATGTAGTCATGGTGCTTTTAGAATAAGGTTGTCCAATTTTCTTCTCATCATCCGGAGCTTGTAGCTTAAGTTCTGATTCATTTTTATTAGTCATATATTATTATTTCAGTAGTGAAATTGAAATCTAATAAGCTTCTCCTACAAATATATAGATCACCCTCTTCCAAGTAAACACCACGGCTAATCTTCACTAGGAATCTTTGTAGAATGTAAATTTTTTACTCAATTTTCTAACTCGTACCTGCTTCCGACCGATTTAAATAACAGAATAATAAAACAAAAATTACCTTTACCGGAGAAAGGTTCTATGCATGATATTTAGATATATCATTGAAAAACATAATAAGATATACATGTTTAGTATCGCGATAATAAATAAATTGTTAAACACCATGCCATCAAATACATGAATTTCAAAGAGACAATTGATGATATTCGAGGGATAAATTACATTAAGATTCATGCAATCTGTTTCGAAGAATTTGTATTCTCCACTGTCTTTCTTCAAGAAGACAAAAATATCCCAAAGTTTATTTATATGATCAAAATATCATCATCATGATATTTTAATAGTAATTGATATTCGTAGAAACATGGGTTTATCCTTTGCATGAAAAAAATCCCCCGATTAATATATTTGAAAGGATTACCTCTGTTATTGAAAATTTATAATTTAATCGATAAAAAATTATTTTTTATTAATTTTGACATTGATTGACTTTGCAGATCAGTAAAAACCACTCTTTGGGAGTTACCGAATAAGGAAATAGAGACAAAATCTTGGAGGTTTTGGGGTCTAATCCCTTTTACAATATGGTGGATTATTTGGAGGGAAAAAAATGATCGAGTTTATGGTGATAAAAAAGAGAAATTGAAATCAAATGGTGATTTCAGCCCGATGCATCCTTTATAATTGGACTAGTTCGAATATATAATACCAATTTTTTTTCTGTAAGATTTATCTTTAAGCACAATTATTTAACTGGAATGCAGTGGTTCTTATACGCCAGTCTCTTAGCAATGTTTGTACTTTGCTTCTCCTAATACTAAGGCTTTCTCTTGTGGTCGTTCCACATTCAAGATTCAACAATAAAGCCTTATCTGAACCCTTCATTCCAGATAATGTTCAACAGTTTACTTGAATGCAATCTGGAATCAATTCCGCGCCACCAAATGTTTAACGTTTTATTCTTAACCGTTCGAATTTTTTAAAATTTTAAAATTTGATGGCTCTAATGTTTCAACGCCAAATGGTTCGACGCTGTCTTGAGTAAACTTTGAATCACCTTAAAACTTGGTCCTGATACGAGCTGATGCGTAAGCCTTGCATGTTTACCAATGATAAGAGCAAGCCTAATTACCCTTTGCGATTGCTTTCATTTTTAATTTAGTTTGTTGTTTTTCCATGATTGCTAAAGGCTGATGTCAAAATTTTCAGGGATACCATTTGGATGATCCAACGGTCAGGATCGTTTTTTATCTTTTCTTTTATATAAAATGGTACCCCTAAAATTTTTGTCATCAGCCTTTAACAATCATGCGTTTTTGGGTCTAAGAAAAATCTAGTAAAAGTAAAAAATGATTTATTGGCAAAAAGGAGTTCGGCTTTGCCTGGGTCCCATTGGTCCCCTTAGTGCCATGCAAATCTTTGCTGCTGTCCCACTCCCATGGAACACCCCGTTTATCACTTTGTTTTCTAATTTAATAAGAATAAGAAAACGGAAATGTTATTCGGTGCTCTGATCACAGCACTACTTACAGTTCAAATCCATGTGTCCCAGTATTATTGGTCAAGATTATTAAGCTGTGACACACTTTTTTACCAAAATCCCCAAATCTAGGGTCTGGATGTGGTTGAGTGCTAAGTAATGCTGCAATAAGTGTGTGAAATAGCAGCTCCGATAAGAAAATGATGCGGTGGGACCCACCGTAAACAAAACTAATGGAAACGAAAAAAGCGCAAAAGAAGAACAGAACTCGCTCTCTTCTTTCTCTCCTCCCAGACTACTCGGATACCCGAATCATCCGGGAAAAATGGCTCACGAATTCCGCCTCTTGTCTATATATACAACTTCTTCCTACACTGGAAGCTTCTTTTTCTATCTAATTTTCGAGTCTTCCAATTTTATCCTCATTCTTACTCTTTGGCTCTGAAAATTCCTCTGAAATTCTTCTCTTGCTACTCAAGTTTTCCCGCGCATCATCAGTCGATTGACGAATAGTTTCAGTAGAAGACGAAATCGAACTTGTAAGTATCACTTCAGTAAAATTTTATCAGTTCTTGAGTTGATTTGGTGTTCTAGAGATGATTTTTGTGATTTTTTTGGGTGAAATTTTTGATAATTGGACATTGATTGAACTTAATCTTACTTCCTTTCTTTGTTAAGTGATGATGATCGAACTTCATTTGATTTTAATGTTGATTGAGAAGTTTCTGTATTGGTTTGAGTTTCCTTGGTGTTAATGAGTTTTTAGGGTTAAATTTGATGATGGAAATGTAAGTTTAAGTAGACGAAAACGAAATCGCACGTAATTCTTGCCTTTTTGTTGAATGTTATCAGTTCTAGAGACGATTTTAGCTCTCTTGATATGATTTTAGTGCTCTTTTCAGATTTTTTTTAATGTAATTTTTGGTTATTGGACATAGATCCAACTGAATACGATTTTAGTTCTCGTTTCAGATTTTTCTTTCTTTGTTTCATTTACTAGTTCCACTAATTAATCTCAAGAACTACCAAAAACAAAAATCTCTTGCAGATCTTCAGAAAGCGCATCATCAGACAGTCAATTTCAAAACTTCTCAACTGTGACCTTATGTATTACTTCATTTATTGAATCTCATGTTTAATTTCTCTAATTAATGCTTATTATCAAGTATTGCTTCCTCATCCTAGCCCCTAGTTAGAAATTCGGCGAATTATACACGAATAGTTCCGGATCCGTATTTTACCCCGTCCTATTCGCGTACATTTGTAACCCCGGCCTGAATTCGCTACTTTTTTGAATGGACCGAATCATGCGCGTTTTTTACGAATTCCGAATTATACGTGCCTGATAATTCGGGTACACGTCACTAGTTTAGTGGGGACAAGAAATGACGTGTTCACATCTAATCTCCCTCCCCTCACGTGACAAACGCAGACTTTGTCTGCCTTGTTTTCGAAAGCATTTTATTTCAAAAAATGTTGCTGGAAGGGGCCGAACACTCGACCACATAGTCTCTGCTAAGTCGACGGACCATTGATCTGTAGGCTATTTGATCTTTTCTTGATATATATTTTAAAAATAGGAAAACTTAAGAAAATGACCATGTGGGGAAATGTAATTAAGAAAATGCCCACATTTTTTTGAAAATTAATAAAATGCCCATACCGTTAGAAATTCCGTCTGGACCCATCATTTTGGCAAAAACTCGCTTACTTAGTCAATTTCTCATCGCAGGAGATGATAAAATGATGGGTGCAATTACAAACCTGTCCATAACCTATGAACGGTTCAAGAAGTATCTGATGAAGTTGTGACCGTTAGATTTTCTTGAATGGTGGGTGCAATTTCTAGAACCTTACCTTCCCATTTATCCCCTTTCTTCTCCCCAGTTCTCGTCACTTCGAAAAACAACCGCTCAACTTCTTCAACTCTCTCTCCCTCCCTCTCTTTCACGTCCTTATTCTTCGTCATCAAAAATTACCCATGCCAGCACCATTAAGATCGTCATCGTCATTTTATGAGATCATTTAGTGAATGTTCTGTTAATTATGTTATTGTTGATTTTTTTTTTGTTTCCTTGATTTTGAATAAGTTTGCACTAGCAGATCCGTGATTATCATGGGTTTGAAGAAGATTTCAATTAGAGATTTATGATGGGTTTTTACGGTTTTAACTTTGGTTTTAATTGGAACCACATAAATCATAAAAATCCGTTGTAGAAAACCCTTAATTGAAAGGTAAAAAGATGAAGAATTTGGGATTTTTATCATGTTCGAATTTCTTTTGCTAATTGATGAATGGGTAGTTGTAATTTTAAATGAATTGATGATTTTTTGTTATCAATTGATTTAATTAGATGTTTGGATCTGCAATTTGTGAAATTAGTTTTTTTTTAAGTAAATATGTTTTGAGAACCAAATTGGTCTTGTTGGGTAAATCAGTGCAAATCCTGTGTTGGAGGTATTCCATGTGGTCTGGAAGTGGATTTACATGAAGTTCTCGATTGACAAATGGATACAACAACAAACAATATCATTGCGGGTTTGCATGAACTGAGTTCCATGGGTTTCTTGAGCTGTCAGAGAAGTGGTGGTGTCTCAATTACCCGCAATGCGATTTGTCGAGAGCTTGTCACTACGTATGATCAAGCCATGGAGATGGTTGTGAATGTTGCTGGAAATGATAAATTAATCTTGTACTTGTGTTGTTAATATGCTTACAGGGATAGAGGTTGAGTCGAATTTTCATCTTCAATGAGCAGTTTCTGGTGGCTTATGTTACAGACAGGTGGTTCTAATTGCATTATCGAGAAGCTTGAGAAGTGATTATTGTCGCATTTGATAGTTGATTCCAGTCATCGAAACCAGCTGAAATAGATTGGGTTGTCGGCGTCCATTGGTTTATTAAAGATCCACTCATGGGCACTGATAGATTTCAGTTGCTATATTGGTACCGAGTCATGAGTCGAGTTCATACTGAGTCATTGTTTCTACTCTGACCGATCCAACTGACTCAGGGCTAGAAGGTCTTTTTACATGCCCGATTTAGTGCCACATGTCATGTAACGTCCGTTAGCCGTTTTTTCAAAAACACGGGAAGGGAAAGGTCAAGTCATGGGCATTTTCTTAATTTCAAAAAAATGTGGGCATTTTCTTAATTACATTTCCCCTCATGGACATTTTATTAATTTCCCCTTAAAAATATTCATTTTACGGATGAAATCATAGTTCCCACCTTAGAATTCATGTTAAATAGATGTAGTTTTATTAGTTAACACATACCGTATTTTGAGTACCGAATTTGTATCTATAAAACGAATTATAAACGTACGTATGCCGTTCCGAACTATTCCCGAATCACGAACTGTTGACCGAATAGTGGACCGAACTTTAATTCCGCTAAAACGAATAATACACGTACGTTTGCCGTACCGAACGTTTCCCGTACCCGAATTGCTAACTAGGCCTCAGATATTGCTGAAATAGGATTTTATTTCTTGTTTTGTGAAACATGTTGTTGTTACGACGAGTCTTCGACTAATGAACTTTGTTTCAGGGGTTTGAGTCCAAAGAACTTTGAAAATTTTGATTGTTTTTCTCATATTTTTTCTCGATTTTAGATCGCATTGGTTGTTGATTTAGCCATCTTTCATTAGTTTCCGTCTTGGACGTAATGTAATCGTTTCGTATGTAAATGTGCTTGTCTTTCGCTGGTTGGCTTTCGGTTTGCTTTCCTTTCAACTGTGTACTCTGTTTGAATCTTTTTAGGAAAAGCCAATATGTTTCTAATTGTCGGATACACCTTGTCCATGGGCTTTGTAAATACAATTGGCTCATGTAAACCATGCTCACTGCCAGAACTGGGCACATACAATGAATCTGGTTGTGGTTGTCTTGTAATCACCATAATCCTTTGTTTTATTTGGCAAGTTCCCCACCTTCTTAGGTCTAGTTGCTCTCCCAATATTAATGGCTTCTGAAACATGTATGTCGTCCATAGCTTCCTTCATATTGAATGTGGGTTCTACTAGCTAATCCAAGCTAGCATTCTCCACCTCCCCCATTATCATCTAAAATCAGACAACCAGACCAATAATTGTATTTGATCGAGCATGGTGCTTTTCTGTTATTGTATGGTTTCAATTGGTCATGTGTCGGCTATGGCATTCCTGTATTACTACATGTATCTGAGCTCATTTTATTTTAATCAAATCTCATCTTTCTGTTATCTATTCTTGTATGTATGTTGTGAGCTAATTAGTTATCCTTGGGTTATAGGTAGTTGGGAGCTTTTGTTTCATAATTCCAGATTTACTACTAATGATATCAATACGTTGTACTGCGTTTCAAATTCTGTTTTCTTCTTCACATTTGTTTCAACTCGTGCCACATTCTCAGGAACATGGCAGATCGTAGAGAGACTCGCAAAAACCTCATGGAGTCGAAGAGGAGTTTGGATCGCAAGATGGGGTCACATAAGTGTGGAGAAAGCCTCGTGGTTGAGGCTCGTGCACTTCTGACTAGCATAACAGCAGCAGCAAACCAATTTGGCTACGATATCCCAACAGCTTATGTGCGCAAGCTCCAAAAGCTTCTTGGTGAAGAAGAGGACAGTAAACCAAGCTATCCTCCTCCGCCGGCTGAAGGAACACTTCGATGAGGTAAATCACTTCCTAAGACAGCATCCTAAGTAATCTGAAAATCAATGTCGACCAATTCCCGGTTTGTCAATCATTTTCTCTTTAGACTCTGAGATGAGAATGGGAACCAGTCGTGAGCCGCGTGCCCTTATTAGTGTTAAGATATCCCGTATCTTGAGTATATTGTTGTTATCTTGTAGTTATTGTTTTGTTATTCTGTTGTATTCTGTTTCCTTTATTATCGTCTGTATATTGTATAAGTATCTTTTGTAATCCTTTCATGATGAATACAATCGACTGAAACCCTTTCATCAGATCTCTATGCCATGACAATCTTTGTCATGGTATCAGAGCGAGTCAAGATTCAATAACCCGCTTCCGTTGTCAACCTAGAAAATCAAACACTTTGTACTGCAATCAAGGTTTTTATAAATCCAACCATATCCCTGTCTTTTGTTTTCTATCATTATCGTAAACCCTATCTGTCAAGAACCGTTACTGTGTTTTCTCATTATTCCACAAGTTATCATCATGTCTCGTGAAGACTCTCAACCCATTACTGTTAAGTTTGATGAAACCAATTATAACCATTGGTCTTTTCTCATGTGAAGCTTTCTCAAGGGAAAAAGTATGTGGAAATATGTTGATGGTAAAGAAAAAAGGCCAGTGACTAACACTAGTGGTAAAGATAAAGATGCTGTAGATATCGATCCTTCTGAAACTTGGGAAGTCAGTAATCACAAAATACTCACTTGGATAAGCAACACCGTCATTGCTTCTATAAGTATGCAACTTACTGGTTTTGAAGAAGCCAAAGAAGCATGGGATTTTCTTTCAAAGAGATACACACAAGTTAATTTTTCTCAAAGATACAAGCTTGAACAAAACATTCGATCTTTGAAACAACAACAGGAGCAGTCAATCTCTGATTTTCACTCTGAAATGTCAATCGTGTGGAATCAACTAGCGCTTATGGAGCCTAAATGGACAACTGATGCTGAACTGTGGCAAAAGTATAGGGAAGAATCTCGTCTTGTTCAACTTTTAATGGCTCTAAGAGATGAGTTTGAATCTGTAAGGGCATCAATTCTCCATAGAAATCCATTGCTGACTGTAGAAAGTGCATTGTCTGAACTCATCACTGAGGAGACACGTAAAAGAATCAAGCCAGACATTCCAGCTGTCCTTGCGGTACCTTATCGTTCAAGCACTAATCCAAGTTTCAGTTTGCAGAGAAACTTCTCAGTTCCAACAAATCGTGATCTATCTCAAGTACAATGCCACAACTGTAAGGCTTTTGGACATCTAACAAAGAACTTCTCTTCACCTGCAAATACAAGTAACTCTCAAAGATTAACAGTGCAAGGTTCAACACCATCACCAGGCACACCACTATGTAACTATTGCAACGAATTTGGACATATTGTAGGAAACTGCACTTCTCCATCCTCAAGAAACATGAGAAACAAGAGAAGATTCAGCACTGATGCTCCATCTTATTACTCATCAGCTCCAACTACTGCTCCATCTTACTACTCATCAGCTCCAACTACTGCTGCACCATCTCTAGAGCAAGCACATGAGTCATCAAACTCTGCACCAAACAATCTTGCAGCTACAAACAATTTGGCAGACATTCAAGAGATGCTGAAACAGGCCCTTGCAATCGGTAACAACCCTACAGTAGCATCTGCTTTTTCAGTTCCCTCAGGTACCTTTTCAACTGAATGGTTTCTTGATTCAGGAGCATCAAATCATATGACCTATAACTCAAACCTGTTTGAGAAAATGAAACCTATTATTACTCCTAAGATTCATACAACAGATGGGTCAGGGATTATTACTACTCATATTGGTCAGGTTAAAGTGTCGAGCAAGATACACATAACAAATGTTCTTCTTGTTCCCAAGATTAAGATGAACCTTATTTCCATTGGTCAATTATGTAACCAGGGTTTTAACATCTTCTTTTCTTCTCATGGCTGTGTTATACAGGATCCCAAAACAGAGAGGCTTGTTGGGATAGGCCGTAGAGTTGGTCGTCTTTATCTCCTGGAGTCTCTAGCCATTCCTCAATCCAAGAACAATCTTTTTGTTGTCGTTGCTTCTACTCTACCTTCCACAGTATCTCCTTTTATTTCTTGGCATTCAAAGCTAGGTCATGTCTCTTTTTCTCGTCTTTCCTATATGATTAATAAAGGGTTGCTAGGTAATGTTCCCTTGGACAAAGAACCTTACTGTATTGCTTGTAAGATGGGTAAACAACCAGCTCTTCCATTTAATAACAATACTACTTTTTCTTCTGCACCTTTTGATCTTACTCATTCAGATGTATGGGGAAAGTCTCCCATTGCCTCAAAGGGAGGAGCTCTGTATTATGTCATTTTCATTGACGATTACACTCGTTATACATGGGTGTACCTTTTTAGTTCTAGATCAGAATTCCTAAAAATCTACACTAAATTCTCCAATATGATCAAAACTCAATTCGAAAAATCTATCAAAATATTTCGTGCTGATCAGGGAGGTGAATACATATCAAATCCTTTCAAATATTTTTTGAAATCTGAAGGTACACTTCTTCAGTTATCTTGTACTGAAACACCAGAACAGAATGGTGTTGCAGAACGTAAACATCGTCATATCATAGAGATAGCTAGAACCCAACTTCTATCCTCTTTTGTTCCCTCTAACTTTTGGGGAGAGTCTGTTTTCACTGCAGTTTACACTATCAATCGAGTTCCTACTGCTGTTATAGGTGGTGTATTTCCCTATGAACGATTATATAATAAGTAACCAAACTATTCTGAATTGCGTGTTTTTGGTTCCACTTGCTTTGTTCTTTTGTCTGAAAGAGAACGTAATAAACTTGGCAAAAAGAACACTATTTGTGTATTTCTTGGTTATGGCATAGAGCAGAAAGGGTATAGATGTTATGATCCGGAGAGTAGGAGATTACGTATCTCTCGTCATGTCACCTTCTGGGAGAAGATACCATTCTGGTCTCTTCCTAGTAGTAAAGCATCAACTCTAGAAAACTTCTCTTATTTAGACCCATTTAATGATGAATCTCCATCGGCTTCGACATCTCCTAGCACTCTTGTCAGCAATGTCTCTTTTCCTCCTCCTGTTGAACCCACAGAATCCACAGAAGCAGCTGTTGACCACTCTATGGACTATCTCAATACAGCAACTCAACATGGGAATCCTGCTCATGAAACTGCTCCACTGCCTCCTCGCACAAGACGACCACCAGCTAAGTTATCTGACTATCACTGCTCATTAACTACTATTTTAGCAGAACATGAACCTAAAAACTACAGGGAAGCTGAAGCAATACCATATTGGAAAGACTCGATGGGAGAAGAACTAACTGTTCATAGACAAGCTGGTACATGGGATATGGTTGATTTGCCTCCTGGAAAACCTGTTGTAGGAAGTAAATGGGTTTACAAGGTCAAGACTAAATCAGATGGTACGTTGGATCGTCGTAAATCACGTATAGTGGCACAAGGATATACACAGGAATACGGTATTGATTATGAAGAAACTTTTGCTCCGGTTGCCAGAATGACTACAGTTCGCACATTACTTGCTGTTGCTGCTGCTCGCAAATAGGATCTCCACCAAATGGATGTTAAGAATGCGTTTCTTCATGGTGAACTTCAAGAAGAAGTTTATATGTGGCCGCCTCCTGGTTTGGATCATGCTCCAAATCAAGTCTGTAAGTTGCGCAAGGCTTTATATGGGCTCAAACAAGCACCTCGTGCTTGGTTTGAAAATTTTTCAACTGCAATTCTCAAGTATGGATTCACTCAAAGTCCTTATGACTCTGCTATGTTTGTTCGAACAACTGGTAAAGGGATGGTTCTTCTTTTGCTCTATGTTGATGATATGGTCATCACAAGCAGTGATTTAGAAGGTATTCAAGCTCTTAAATCTCATCTTCACTCTTTCTTTGAAATGAAGGACCTTGGTTTCTTGAGATACTTTATTGGAGTAGAAGTTGACAAATTTTCTGATGGGTATTTCATTTCACAAGTCAAATATGCATCTGACATTTTGCATCGTGCTGGTCTCACTGATTCTAAGATTGCAGAAACACCACTTGAATTGAATGTGAAGCTCAACCCTCTTGAAGGCAAAGCTCTTCCGAATCCTACTCTATACAGACAACTAGTGGGAAGTCTAAACTATCTGACCATTACCAGGACAGACATTAGTTACACAGTGCATGTTGTTAGTCAATTTATGTCTGCACCACGATCACCATACTATGTTGTTGTTCTTCGAATCTTACGCTATATTAAGGGTACTTTGTATCAAGGATTAAATTTCTCATCTGCCTCTGATCTTCGACTTCGTGCATTCTCTGATTCAGATTGGGCAGGAGATGTCACTGGCAGACGATCAACTACTGGGTACTGTATGTTTCTTGGCAACTCTCTTATCCCCTGGCGAAGTAAGAAACAATCTGTTGTGTGACGTTCTAGTGCTGAAGCTGAATATCGAGCCTTAGCTCATACTACTTCTGAGATTATTTGGATACGATGGCTTTTGGGTGATATGGGAGTCCATCTGGCAGATTCTACTCCTCTCTATTGTGACAACAAAGCTGCTATTCACATAGCCCATAATGATGTCTTTCATGAGCGTACTAAACACATTGAAATCGACTGTCATTTTGTTCGTCATCACTACAAGCAACATACTATCACACTACCACATGTTTCATCTGAGTTTCAGCTTGCGGACCTTTTCACCAAGTCTCTATCTTCTCCTCGCATTCGTTTCTTGATTAACAAACTCAAGATGTGTTCTGCACCATCTTGAGTTTTTTTTTTTTTTTGGGGGGGGGGGGGGGGGGGGGGGGGGGTTAAGATATCCAGTATCTTGAGTATGTTGTTGTTATCTTGTAGTTATTGTTTTGTTATTATGTTGTATTCTGTTTCCTTTGTTATCGTCTGTATATTGTATAAGTAACTTTTGTAATCCTTTCATGAGGAATACAATCGACCGAAACCCTTTCATCAGATCTCTATGCCATGACAATCTTTGTCAATGTTAAATAGTACCACATCGCCTAGGGCAACCTAGGTCCCATGCTTACTAAGCCTTGGGCAATCCTAACCTTGCAAGCCGGTTTTCGAGGTTAGTTAGGCCCGAGGATTCCTAACATGGTATCAGAGCCAGGCCCCTCTCAACACTACCCGTGTGTCCGTGGTTTCCGTACCACTCCGTATCCCCGCCAGTGTGCGTCCGTGGTTTCCGTACCACTCCGTATCCCCGCCAGTGTGTGTCCGTGGCTTCCGTGCCACTCCGTCAGTGTAGCCCTAGTCGTTGAGGGGGATGTTAAATAGTACCACATCGCCTAGGGCAACCTAGGTCCCCTGCTTAATAATCCTTGGACAATCCTAACCTTGCAAGCCGGTTTTCGAGGTTAGTTAGGCCCGAGGATTCCTAACAATTAGAACAGTGGTTTGTGGAAAATTGAAGCTCACTTTTCGCTATTCTACTCATGGCAGCAAATTTCTGGTTCTCTTCACCTCATCGAAACCAGAGAAAGACTCTCTGCCCAACCCGTTTCAATTTTTTCTCAAAAAACTATCTCTTCCCATCAAATTATAATGCCTCTACTTCCCTTTGAGATTTTACAGTAATTAAGATTCTATAGGAATAGTAAGATTATGTGAAAATGCCATGAATTTGTCTTATGCTATTAATTTGTTCCTTTTTCAGGTCATTGGTTGGTACACAAGTGCATATGAGGGGTTCGATGAACATGCTGCTTGAAAAGGCCCCTGTTGTGACGAAAGGAGATAATGCTTCTTATTAAATATCTGTGTAGACATTTTCCTTCCAAACTTTACATGGTAGTATTAGTCGAAGAGTATCCTGAATCTCCTGCTGACATTTTTCTTCCAACCTATTATTAGGCTCTACTTGGAACTTTTACATATCCACAGCATATGTTTCAATATCTGATATAATTTCGTTGGTTCTTGTTGTAGCTCACTGTCTTAGTTTTCATTGCACTGCTTCTAGCATCTCCTGAATTGCTTCCTTTTCCTCAGTGCATGATGGTTCTGAGATATATCCTGAAATGTTAAGGATCGAGCAAGAGAGAGGAGAGCATAAACGCGGAAGCGTAAAGGACTACATTGATAATAATTCTTGGTATATAATTCTTATGGCTTAACAACCTATTTATATTGTTCACAAACTTGACGACCATTCAAGGCACTTTCCTACCTAAGATCAAACTCTAAACATAGACACTTTCCTAATATAACTCAAACTCCTTAAAGTGTATATCTCCTAAATATAGACTCCTATATTATTTCCTAATACCCTCCCTCAAGATGGAGCATGTAGATCACGAATGCCCATCTTGGACAAAAGAAATTTAACTTCAGTTTTCTTCTTTTTTTTTCAACACTTTGGTGAAAAAAAAATCTTCAGATCGTAGTTTAAGGACGTTTCGGTCCCCTTCGTAGTTTAAGGACATTTCGGTCCCCTTCGGAAGTTTAAGGACATTACGGTCCTCTTCGTAGTTTAGGGACATCTTTCGGTCCTCTTCGTAGTTTAAGGACGTTTCGGTCCCCTATTCGTAGTTTAAGGACATTTCGGTCCTCTTCGTAGTTTAAGGACATTACGGTCCCATCTTCGTAGTTTAAGGACGTTTCGGTCCTCTTCGGAAGTTTTAGGACATTACGGTCCCAATCATAGTTTTAGGACATTACGGTCCTCTTCGTAGTTTAAGGACATTACGGTCCCCTTCGGAAGTTTTAGCACATTACGGTCCCATCTTCTTAGTTTTAGGACATCTCGGTCCCCTTCGTAGTTTAGGGACATTACGGTCCTCTTCGTAGTTTAAGGACATTATGGTCCCCTTCATAGTTTTAGGACGATTTCGGTCCCGTTCGTAGTTTAAGGACATTACAGTCCCCTCGTAGTTTTAGGACGTTTCGGTCCCCTTCGGAAGTTTAGGGACATTACGGTCCTCTTTGTAGTTTAGGGACATTTCGGTCCTCTTCGTTTCTTCGGTAGAATACTTCTTGTACTCTTGGTTTCTTGGTTTCTTCGATAGAATACTTTGTGTATTCTCTCGACAACTCATAGGATTTTAACCTACTATTGTTGTTCTTTTCCTCATCACCTCTTGGTGATTGTTTTTTTTTTTCTTCACAACATGAATGTTGTTTCTTCTTCTCTTGTTCCAGTCACGCTTTTGTTGCGAAACCTTCACACTTTTTTTTTTAAGATTCTCTCACAATCTTTCTCTTGTTATGCTTCTGCCACAAGCAATAACTAACACAAAGTCTGCCACACTTTGTAAGTTTTCCAAGTTTCTCTCACAAACTCTTCAATCACCATGTTTGAGCTTAATATGATACCATCCTCCCTTAAGTTCAAACATAACCACTCAACTTACCTTGTCATTCTAAGTTTCTAAATTCTAGTCAATTTAATCAAACCGTACCAGTCCTTTTTACTGAAATACCTTTTATCCACCATCAAACTGTACCAATCCTTCTTGACTGCAATACAAGCTTTGATCCTCCATCCTCATTGATTTCGACTTCTTGACTTAACTCTTTGAACCAACCACTCACCTTAACTTCTTCAAACTCTTTAACAACTTTCTGCAACGCCTCTAACAGAAACACTCACACTTTTTCACTGTTATAAAACTTTTGTTAACTGTGACACTTTCTTCTGTTACGTTTCTGTAACTAATTTTCAGTAATCCAATGATCCATTCATCTGTTCACTTCCAGCTTCAACAATCAACACAGCAGACTCGACTCAACCGGCTGCAACTCCTCATCACCATTAATCAGTAGAACAGCATCATCAGTTTACCATCACGAGTAGCAACGGCTATCAACGGCAGCTGCTATCTATACTCATCTTCTCAACATTTATGTCTCCTTATCAGCGTCATCAGTTCTCACTGCCATGCTCAAGTTCCTCTCATTGATACTGCCAATATCTCATTCTTCATTACCGTGCTGATTTGACAGATAATATCATCATCGTCTAACAGCGACCAAAACCATACAGCTTCGAACCTGAAACTTGTAATCATCTGGATGCGTGTTCTTCTCACTATACCCTGTAGTACCCTCGAAACCTAGGGCAACAATATCAACATCCATCTCTCTTTCATCTGATATTTCATCCATCATCCAGATTTGTTGCTTTTCCATGTTGTAACCGACAGCGAAATCCCAACTCTGCAATTTGTCCTTCTCAGCTGCAATATCTCGTCCGCCATGTTTTCTTGGCATAAAGCTAGTCATCTCTGTTCTTACGTTAATGGCAGCAGCAAGCCATCAACCAAAACAGTTATATTCACCATCAGAACAGTAAACATCATCACTGGAAATCAATCTAGGGAAGCAACATCTTTTCCTTCTTTATAAAATTCTCCATCTTGCTCCAAGTTCTTCTTTTCGTCAACAGCACACGAACAAAACACATGAACATGACTTGACAGGTAACAAGTCATGGAGCAGCGACATACCCTAAACAACTCCAACTTGTTTATCACAGCTTCTCGAACCCTGATGAAGACAAAGACCGACAAGCCTTTAAACACTTCTCTCTTCTTCTTTAACTCGTCAGAACTTTGTGCATCTTCTCTTTTAACAAAAACAATTCTCTAACCAAACGCAGCTTCTTCCTTTGTTTTTAAAACTTCAAAACACGGCTTCAAACTTTTTTTTTTTTTTTAGACTCAAAACCTAAACCCTAAACGGATGGAAAACTTCCCTAACTCTTTCTCCTTCTCCTCTCTCTACCTCTCACCTCGCTCTGATACCATGTTAAGGATCGAGCAAGAGAGAGGAGAGCATAAACGCGGAAACGTAAAGGACTACATTGATAATAATTCTTGGTATATAATTCTTATGGCTTAACAGCCTATTTATATTGTTCACAAACTTGACGACCACTCAAGGCACTTTCCTACCTAAGATCAAACTCTAAACATAGATACTTTCCTAATATAACTCAAACTCCTTAAAGTGTATATCTCCTAAATATAGACTCCTATATTATTTCCTAATATGAAATCTCCTGCTGCCATTTTAGTGTAAACAATTTGTCAGATGCACTTTGTTTACACTCTCTCCATGGTCTTGCTTTGTATACACAGTTTGCTCATGTAAATCATTCTCAGTGCCAGAACTGGGCACACATGATGAACCTGTTTGGCAATCACAGTGCCATCATGCAGTAGGATAACCTCCATAATCCTTGGTTCTATTTTGCTAGTTGCCCTCCCAATATCTAATGGCATCCCAAACATGCCATTTACGTCCTCCATCATATTGACTGTTGGTCCTAATAGCTAATCGGAGCTAGCATTCTCCACCTCCCCCATGATCATCTAGAATCGTACAACCAGACCAACAACTGTTTCCGATGGAGCATGGTGCAATCGCTGCACCGCTGCGCACCTTCGTCAAATCTCATCTTTCTGTTATATAGAACCACCCCCATTTCCTCTGTATTTATTCCACTACGTTTCTTAGCATCGTCGAATTTTTAAAAAGGTATCCTGTGGAGGTTTTGTGTTTCAGCAAACCTGTTTTTTTACAGGATTAATTGGAACAAATATATGTGGTACATCCCAAGTTTTCTTTGCTCGGCACCATAAATAGGATGATGAAATGGCCCAGCACACTGAGTTTCCGGGTTACTCACCCATATATAAGCAATTTTTGTAAGGATTTCTCAGTTTTGAAGCTAAGTGAAAGATATGAAAATTTTCCAGTGATTTTTCAAACTGTTATTTTTGTTTATTTTTGATGAACCCGTTTTGTATTTCTCAGTTGTTTTCCTCAATGATGAAACTGAAGGTGAGATTAAGGTTTTAGATTGACTGAATGAGATCAATAAGATTCACGGTTACATTTCCTTCTAGTTCACCACCTCACCTTTGTGGCATTGGTATTTGGGTGTTAATGTCCAATGGGGCATCTTACATGTGCGGATTTCACTGATTCTTGGGTTAAAATCACTAGTCGACTTGGTTGGTTTGTTGGTTGTGATGCGCTCATTAAATCTCTCGTTGATCTTACTTTGAACCATTTGTTGTGCACCTTAAAAGTTCCTAATTTATTCTTTCTTGATGAATTGACGAGAAATTCCATTAAGCAAGATAGGGATGGGAAGCCATCTTCATAAGAGCCCAAAAATTTATAGCATGTTTGGGTACCGCTCAAAAAGTTACTATGATTTTTAAAAGTCAAAAAATTATAAGTTGCCTTGGGAACACTGTTTTAAATTTTATTTTTCGTAAAACAATTTGTTTTTTCTCCTGACTTATGGGATCGACTTCCGGTATCCAAACACCCTTATCCTAATATGGATCCTATAAGTAATAAACTCGTAGTTCTTTTAGTATCAAGGAATATGGCCCGAAGAATCAACTATTGTTCCCTATAGGTTGGGTGATTTTGTTCCCTAGGCTGGGTAATTCTAAAAATCGGGAAAAATAAAAGTAAAGATTAGAGTCCCGGTGGAAAGAGGTTTTACTTTGTCTGTAAAGGTTGTAGGATCAGAATCTCGCAACGATAATGTCTCAGCGAAATTATCAACAACACAACAGCGTCGCAGAACAATTTCAGAAATGATACGATAAATGACGTCAGCTAGGATCACGAGAAAGATGTGATAGTCCTGCGAAAATTAGAGAGCTTGTGAAATTAACATTTGTAAGGTTGCGAGAATGTCACAGACCATACCCGAAAATAAAGGACAGATTAGCTGTCATCCACTATGTATTTTCCTATAAATAGTCGTTCAAGTTGTAAAGAAGGGAGAGAGATCTTTTTGAGTAAGAAACAAGTAAATAGGAGAGAGAAAGTCTAGAGCAGAGGTCATTCTTGATTCCTTTATCTTTTCTTGTAAGAACATTCAAAGATTGATCAATAAAATTAAGAGTGTAAATCTAAAAATGAGTTGAGTAATAATGAAATCATATGAGGGGTGTAGTGTAGGATTTCCTGCAACTACATAATGGCGCTAGAAACAGGGAGTATTGAAGATTATTCTAGAAAAATTGAAGATTAATATTGAGATTTGTGAAGATTTAGAGTGATTGATTAAGAATTTTACATAATTTCTTGCAATATTGTTAACATTGAAGAAATGGCTAGAAGAAGAAATACATCCGAACAACCGACTACTGTTAGAAGAAGCAAGAGAATTGCTGGGAAGAAAGAAGTGAAATGGGAGAATCTACTAGAATGAGAAGTAATAGAGAAAATCAAATTCAACCACCAATTCAACAAACACTAGTACAAGGGAGGAATACAGATTATGATAGGGTGAGTATACACACTTGGCAATCAAATTCGGCAGAAGAAGTAGAAGAAGAGCAACAAACCAGAAACCATAGACAGGAGAGAGAAATCAAGAAGCAGATGAAGGAATAATTCATGGAGATGAGGAAATTGGAGCGTTAGAAACGTTGAGACGAAGAATACATGAAGAAAGAAGAGCTGAGGCAGAAGAACGTGCAAATCTAACAAGGCAAAATCACGAATTGAGGATGGAAATATAGACTACAGAGTAGAAGATCGAGAAGTATTACAAAATCATATTCAAGATCGACTAGAAGAGAAATGAGGCGAAACTCACCCACAATCAATGCTGGAAACAATATTCAAGAAGAAATATCAAATCCTAATGAAGAATATCGCGAAAATAGAGAAAGAGCTGATGATCGTTACGTTCCACAAAATGAAACTTTTGATGATGGGAAAATGGTAAAATCAAGAGAACGGACAACGTCAGGGACGAAATGACCAAGATGGCGAAGGAAATCGAGAGGAAGGAAGAAGAATTTTACATGAAAGAGAAACTCAAAGAAATCAACAGACATTGAAGAAGAAATTGAAAGACATTATGCTGAACAAGCGTTTAATTGCGAACGTGAAAGATTGAGAGCGGAAATGGAAGAACAAGAGCTTCAGGAGACAATTCGCCAGAACAATCACGACAATCGAGAAAGCGTACACAAAACCGGAATAACGGTAATATCAATGAGAGTATGATAGAATAAAGAGAATGGCTGAAAGCAGCGAATGGAATTAATAAGAAATGAAAAATCATGAAGGGGAAAATGAGAGACATAATCATTGCGAATTCAAGATAGAGATGAAGAAGAAATCGCAGAAGAAGACGAGATGAGGATAATGAAGAAGAATGCAAAATTTCGCGAGAGAGAAGACATGAACGCAGAAGAAGAGAGGCGAAATTAAAAAGACCAATGGATCAAATTCAGGTGTAAATAAACAAATCTTGAAAGAATTAGAAGAAATGAGAGGAATGCTAAATAATAGAGGAGAAGTAGGCAGAAGACAATTGGATGAAGCAATAGAAGAAGCTGCGAAAACTCCATTTACAAGGGAAGTACAATTAGGAGGAATACCACCGAAATGCAATTTGCCCGCATTAACCAGCATTTTTGATGGAACAACTTGTGCAATTCAACACATTAAAGCCTATGTGAGGTGCATGTTACAATGGGAAAATCATGATGCCGTATTGTGCAAATATTTCGCATCCAGCTTAACAGGAGAGGCGTTAAAATGGTTTGAAGGTCTACCAAAGAATACAATAACATCCTTCAATCATTTGCAGACTACATTCTAGGGGCATATATAAGTAATAATTCTTCGCGACCTGGTATAGAAGATGTGTTTGGATTAAAACAGGATTGGCGAAAGTTTGAAACACCTGACTAAAAGATGGAGAACTATGTGTAGCGAAATGGCTGGCCGTGTAGATGAGAGATATCTTATATTATCATTTATCAATGCTATGTTTGCAACAAACCTATTGTATGTCCAAATTTTCAGAGTCAAGAATACGATCACAATGACTGAATTGCGAGAACTTCAAGAAGAATACATTGCTCTAGAGGAAAGGCAAAATGAAATGGAATCATATCCAGTTGCGAACACCACTCACAAACAGCGAATGCAAGCTTATTACCCAAGCTAATAAACACAGTAGCGAATACTTCGCAAGTACAACAAGAGAAGGTGACGGGTAACAATCAACAGAAACTGGTGGCTATGGGAAGCCGAGATCAAGAGGAGTATGAAAGAGAAAGAAATTTCTACAATCGTGGTGGAAATAACAAGATTCAAAGACTCGATCAACCACAAGAAACTTATGGAGGTCAAAGACAAAACTATAATAGAGGACAAGGAGGTCACAAGGTAGTATGGGAAGAAATCAAGATGCCACCTCTAAATGCAAGTGTGGAGAAAATATGGGAAGCTATAATTTGATGGAGAATATACCAACACCATGGAACATGGGAACGGAACCACCCCAAACCACAGAAGCCATGGTTTTGTTCTTATCATCATTTTCATGGACATACAACAAATGATTGCAGAAATGTAAAAAGAATTATTTTGAGAATGATAGATCAAGGAAAACTAAACCACTTTTTGGTAGGGCACCCACAATCTCAACCACTGCCACCACCACCAGAGCATCACAAAGTGAACACGATGAAAAAGAAGGAAACATTCTTCATAGAAGTTGGTGCAAAAGCAAAAAATCTATTCTGTCACTCTATCGTACATTCATATAAGACAATTGAAGATTTTCATGACAATGTTTTGAGTAGAGTGTTCGCAAGAGATAACGATGGAAGAGAAATTATGAATATTGCGAAAATCTCGCCACTAGAGGAATGGCAGAAACAGATCATTTCTTTTACCGCAGAAGAAATTCCCGAAGGAGAAGAGGTGCATGATAATCCATTGGTAGTAAAATTAGAAATTAATCCAAAACCGAAAGAAGAGGAGGATGATGAAGCTGAAGATTCATGGGCAATTAATAGAATTCTAATCGATACTGGAAGCTCTGTGAACATCTTATTTTATCATACTTATAAAACTATGGGAGGAAGAGATGATGATCTTATACCATCAACATATAAGATATATGGTTTTAATGGTACTGCTAACAAGCCTAAAGGGGAGGTTACTATGCGAATTCCATTGAAGGGAATATCTTCCGAAATCTTATTCTGTGTCGTTGATGTAGAATCACCCTACAATGCGTTAATTGGTCGACCTTGGCTACATGGGATTCTAGGTGTAGCTTCAACTTTCCACCAGTGCATCAAATTCCCTCACCCCAGTGGTGTAGGAATCATAAAGGGAGATTGGGTTGAAGGAAAGAGGTGTTACGAAACTGAGATAGAATCTTGCGAAGGAAGAGCAAACAAGAAGGAAAACTGGCGACACAAAATCAAAGATACACAGAGAAGTGAGAGGTTGATGGTGGATGCAATCGAAAGAAAAAAGAAAGATGTTGCGAAACTAATGCTAGCTCAGAATAAAAATGATGAACATACCACTACCAAGGAAGCAGTAGCAGAAAATAATAAAGAAGCAGAGGATGGCAAAGGTAATAAAAACAAGAAATGTATGAATGATTAAGTTGTTGCGACACTCTCGCAATAAGTAAAATTCTCAAAATACATTTGATTGAACAAAATTGAGATTGCGAAATCAAATACAATATGATGATGTGCGAGACTCTCGCAGAGATAATGAATTTTACAGAAGAATCAGAGAAAAATGACAAAAGAAAAAGGGGCGAACCTTTATGGCGTACACCCTAGTTCGCGAATACAATTTCGCAAGAGGCAAATGTAAGACCTAAAGTACGTCATATAAGGGGGTACCTGTTGCATGGCTCAGGGAAATGCTACACCGCCACCGGAACCTGAGTCATGGAGATTTCGGGTCAATAAAGCCCATCAGAGGCACCTTGGATTCTCAGCTTAAGCATATGACTTAAGTTGGGCGACTAAGGTAATAAGGACTCTCCCAAGGAGTGCAGATCTGATCAAGGCGCCGAGGTACACGGTTGAGTCAAGAGTGCCAGGGACGTTTGAAGCGTACTTTGCCATTCTTGACAAGTCTTGGCTTATACTGCACTCGGTCTGAAGAAAACCCCACTTAGGGTCCAGTCTCGTAACCATAAGCCCTATAGGTAAAAGGGATAAGAGGCTGCGAAAACAACTGGTTGTTGTTAAGACTGGATGGGAGGATCTAACCTTGTATGGTAGAAGTACGCCTCCTTGAAGGGGCAACCAAGGGGGAGATAAGGGAGGCACCCTCCATTAGGGAGCTGATAAGTGTGTTAAGACGCAAATGTCATGAGGCTTTTTATTCGCAAGGGTATTAAGGCTTGTCATATTTGTGCAACAATCCTGAAGAGGCAATAATACAGAAGAAAAAGATAAGACGAGATCAATGGGTTTTCGCATGAAAGTGCGAAGACGTCCTGCGATTTCGTCGCAAGACGTCAATGTCATGGGGCTTTATTTTCGCAAGAATATTTAGACCTGTCATATTGTCGCAACATTCCTGAAGAGGCCATAATATAAAAGAAAAAGTTAAGGCAAGATCAATGGGTTTTTGCATGAAAGTGCAAGGACGTCCTCCGATTTTGTCTCAATGACAAGAGGTGGCATAATAAGACCTTTAATTAGGAAGGAAAAATAAGACCACACAGGAATGAGATTTTGAAAAGAATCAAAATTCACTTCGCATAAGATAGCGAAATTATAAATAATTAACTGCGAAATTGAGGCATAAAATAAGAAAAAATTATAAAATCTCTCATTTGGATACAAATAACAGAGGCAAGTATGGGAATGAATGAAATTAGAAAATGTTATTTGTCTCCATATGATAGATTTACTCAAAGATTCAAAAATTAATGATTATATTGATTAACTGTATTGCAAGGAAGAATTATTTTAATGAATGCAGGTCAAAATGAATGAAACACAAATATACAGAAAGAAGGAATAAATGTACAAGTATTACAGAGAATCAAAGAAAGAAACAAAGACTACTTCTTAGTTGATCCTTCATTATCTTCATCATACTTGTTCCCTTCTTCGTTTGCGTCAGAATCTTCATCACCATTAGAACTTTCATCACCATCAGATTCTTCATCATCAGCTTCACTATCAGAAATAATCAGACTGGGAGTATTCTGTGGGATCTCTTCCAAGAGACAAGGATAATCAGAATGAGGAATATTATGATCGTCACAAACCATTTAGATAGTTTGATTGCGAAAATGCATGGCATCATTCTTAAAATTCGCAACAGTGATCTTGATTTGATTCTTTAATCTAGAATACTTGTTGTTGCGAGAAGAAAGATTCTTTGCGAGTTCCTCCTTTTCAGCTTCGAGTTCCTCAATCTTTTCACGATATCTATTTTCAGAATCTGCGAGCAAAAGACAATCAATATTAACTTGATGAAAATTCATAAGAAGCAAAAGATTAGTAAAGAAGAGCAGTTAGTAACCTTCTCTGTCAGAAATCATATCTCTAATCAAGGCTGTATGCTCAACTTGGAGACTAACATTTACACCTAAATTTTTTCTAGCATCATCTAAGATTTTCGCATCCCAAACAAATTCATCCTCATTACTTATAAGAAGACGAGAACGAATTTGACTTTCCCTTTCGCAGAGTTCGATGTTCTTGCGGTTAGCTTCATCTCGTTCAAGTTGAACTTCAAGAAGAGTCTCTTGGAATTTCGCCAAAGCCTTAGCACCTTGATCAGAGATGCGATCCTTATTATCTATGAGACCGCTAATTTTATTTCTTAACTCATTGGTTTTATTTTTAGAATCAAGAAGGAGACGCTTAAATCGGTTGGCTAAGCCTAAACTAGATCTATGGTCAATTTCTAAGAGGCGAAATTTAGATCTAAGCTCATTTAGAGAAAGAGATGAAATTCTATCATTTGAGAAGCTATTTAAGGAATTGTTAAGGCGCTCAAGAAGGGTATCATTATCCAAGGCATTAGGAAATGAACAAATAAGGGTAGCTTCATCAGAAAGACCATAAATGTCTGCAAAAAGGATCATTTAAATAAGATAAAACAACAGGATGAATGAATGAAGGGAAAAGAGAAAAGTAACATACCGTAAAGCTGATTATTAGCTTGCTGAAGACTAGAGATTTTGGTTTTATATGAAGAAGAATCAATTTCTAATTGTCTATTTTTCTCGCGAAGACCCTTAAATTCAGCTTCCAATTCTTCATTCTTTGTGCGAAATTGAAGATTCTTCTTTTCAAGATTTTCGCGTCTCCTCTCTAGATCCGAGGCAACAGCGAAAGAAGCTTTTCCAGCCTGCGAGAAAATATAAAAAATATTAATATAGAAATAAATTTTGAGTTATGACAATGAAGAAATAAAAGGATAAAAATATACCAAACTATCGAGGGAATGCAAGAAGTCGGGAGTCACTGATCTGGAAACTCCACGAAGAGAACTATCACCATCCAGCAAAGGGACATCGCAAATTGTAGCGAGAGCCTTGCAGGTGTTAGCGAATTGGCTATCTCCCATTCCTTGCAGAGAATCAGAAAAGAGGCCAGAGAGCTTAGCCATAGAAGATTCAGGTGGAAAATCTTCACTTGCGGCAAGATCATCATTGTCCTCATCATCCTTGCCACTTTCAGAATTTTCTTGAGGAGGAATATTTTAAGGGGAAGAATAACGGACTTTCCTTTTCTTTGAAGGAGGAGCAGTTGATTTTTCTCTGCGAAGAGCACCTTTACCTTTATCACCAGTCTTCGCAACATCAGCAGGTTCTTCTATTTTAGCAATAATCTTCACACACAGACATAAATAGGAAACAGAAGCAACAATATATAGTTTAAAATCATAAGAGAAAATTTCTTACCTCATCTGTGTATGAGCGAAGAGCTAACAGAGTACTAGCTTTCCCAGTCCTGTTATAACTATCTTTCAGTTTTTGGATCTGCAGAATGTCGCAAGAGTTAGCGAAAAAAATAATAAAAACAAATAAAGAAATATAAAGTGAGCTAAATGGGAAGAAACATACCTCCTTCTCCTTCTCAGGCAAAGAGAAAACCCAAGGTTGATAAGCAGCGAAATTCGCAGGAAGAACATTTGACCCAGCAATGTAAGGTCCTTTTAGCATTAAAGGAAAAACACACCATTTATCATCTTTGGATTGGCGAGGAGTTGTGTTTTTACCAGAATGTCAGTCAATATCTTGCATGAGAATTTTAGCTTCATCAATGTTATCTTTCCTTTTTAAGTGAATACCCCAGCGAGTATTCTCTTTCTTCATGGATACAAGTTCATAGTTCACAAAGAAACTCGCTACTGTGTATTTCTCAGCAATTATCTCTAGGTCTGCAAATTTAGGATCCCTAAGTTCTTTGGAGTACAGAGATCCTTTACCAGCACCACGGTTAGCGAACTCTAGCATCAGACGGATGCAGTCCCCACTCAGTTGGAAGATAACTCGCGAAAATCCCGAGTGAGCGAGAATTTCATAGAATAAAGGAAGATCTGGGTCATAAAGAGGAATAGGAAGACCTGCGAGAATCTGACGTAGCGAAATTATGATTGATTGATCATCACAGTACTGATCAGAGAAAAGTTTGACAGAAAGAATTAATTTAGCATTTTCACCAGGAATGGTAGAGAGTGTGAAACCTTTATCAGCAAGATCTTTTTGGACATCTTTTAAATTCTTCTCATGTCTATGACCACTTGGAGCCATATTTGAATATAGAGTATGAGAATGAATAAAAAGTAAGAGGATTGAAGGGGGAAAAATTACAACAGCAGAACTTGCAGAAGAATAACAGAGTTGCAGAGATGAGAGAATAAAAATAGAAGAGAAAGTAAAAAGAAAGTGGAAAGAAGAGTAAGAAGAGTATATAAAGGATTTTTTTTTACTCGAAGAAATAAACACCATTAAGACGAAAAGACGTGAGCGGTTGAAAAGTAGCGGTTACAGAAGACGTGTCAAGAAACAAATGGAAGAAAGAATACGTGTGATAAATGCAGAATATGAAGAGATGAACAGCTGCGACATTTCTCACATCATTCTCTACTTTGCAGAGAAGATATGAGAAGAGGCAAGATGTAGGATCAGAATCTCGCAACGATAATGTCTCAGCGAAATTATCAACAACACAACACAACAACGTCGCAGAACAATTTCAGAAATGATACGATAAACGACGTCAGCTAGGATCACGAGAAAGATGTGATAGTCCTGCGAAAATTAGAGAGCTTGCGAAATTAACATTTGTAAGGTTGCGAGAATGTCGCAGACCATACCCGAAAATAAAGGACAGATTAACTGACATCCACTATGTATTTCCCTATAAATAGTCGTTCAAGTTGTAAAGAAGGGAGAGAGATCTTTTTGAGTAAGAAACAAGTAAATAGGAGAGAGAAAGTCTAGAGCAGAGGTCATTCTTGATTCCTTTATCTTTTCTTGTAAGAACATTCAAAGATTGATCAATAAAATTAAGAGTGTAAATCTAAAAATGAGTTGAGTAATAATGAAATCAAATGAGGGGTGTAGTGTAGGATATCCTGCAACTACAAAGGTATTTAGTCTCAGCAGTTCTAGTACGATTTGTGTTCTTTATGGGAGAATTCTACATCCCTTAAAAAATTCAACGGACTATTAATCTGTTTGGATACTAGAAACATAAGTCGGGCTCAGAAATCAAAAGCGAATATATTTTGCTTCACAAAATGCTAACTTTTCTGCTTATGGGAGTTATTATGAAATTGCACACCTTAACTAACTTATGACTTTTTTGTTTTTAAAAATAGAAAAACAACTTCTTAAAAAAAATCGTATTTACTTTGCATCCACATATATTAAAAAACTGAAAGAAATACTAGAGTTTTTTTTATAATAAAACTGGGACAACTTAACAGGTTCTTACATCGTTATATCGTTACCAGATAAACCATAAGTTTGATGCCTGGAATTCATCACATCTTGATTCCATTGCTGAATATTTAGATAAGTTAATATGGCTCATAGGCTATGATCAATCCATGAATGTTTAACTTCATATTTATTACAAAATAAGGATAGATTTGTTGTCCAAAATAAGGTCCACTCTCCTGGCTAGACTGAAGTCTTGGCTAAGAAGTTTATCTCAAATTTCTTTGTGTTGCCAAAGTTTTCACTGATCAGGTATCTCTGTCTGCGAGCTTCTGCGTCCATTCCTACCAGCAATACTAGAGTCGGTTCTGAGTCGCTCCTGAAGGATATCCTGTGTCCATTCCAAATTATTTCCCATTGGAAAGCAGCTTCCGCCCCAGCCCTCTCTATCTCCTTTATGGTTGTACTGTCAGTAAAGAGGACTCTTGCTTCTCTGACTGTACCTGTATAATCAACCAAATTTAGTCCAATTCCAGCTATAACAGTATCAACAGTCCTATTCAAAGTAATGTTAATTGTAAGTGTCATATTTCTTTTTACACTGTCATATGGGTATTTATTTATCTGGAGAACTACATCATTTTTAGAACTGTAGAATAATTCATCCATTATGTTATGGCCAATTTTGTTGACAGTGTTATAGCTATTTTTATGAATTTGATTATGTTGTTTGCAGTTACTACACTATAATAACTTTTCTTTTTAAAAAAAAACATCACACCTTACCTTCCAGATGAACCAAATTATAGTACTACACAGAACATGCCAATCTATATCATAATCCCCTCTTTCTGGGTTAGCAAAGCAATTGGTTAACCATTCATGAAAAGTTACAGTGTCATTTCTAATGAAATCCATGCCAAAATTAAAGTGCATCCATACCTGAGAAGCGAAATACTAGAGTTGAATGTCCACATTTTTACTTTTTGCTAGATTTTCTTTATTTTTCATTTGTTCAAGAAACTGACGAAGATATATATAAAAAAAAGTGGATATGCCCTCCAAAATCACCCCGTACTTCTGGCACAAGCAACCCTTGGTGCTAAGAAATTCGTGGTACTTCTTATTGCCCAACAGGTGTCCTAGTTGGATGGAAAGGGATCTTGTTAAGATCCAATCATTTCTCTCCCTCCAAATGTTCCACAAGATAAACGACAATATATTTTTCCACTTCGCAGTCCACATGATCCTATCTGTCCTTTGAAGTTTGAATCTTTACCAAAAAAAAAAACCCCTTGAACATGCATAGATTTTTAAGCATACTAGGAGAAACATTATCAGTACTCAGTTGAAAACTAATACAACTCGTAACATTCCTCCAAAGATGCCAAACATGACTGAATAGAAAAAACAGATGATAAATAATCACAAAATCTCTTTATTACACAAACTACATCCTGGATGGTTACTAATATCCTTACGGTATAAAGACTCATTCAAACTAAGTCTATTGCGGCAAAACAACCACAAAAAAATTTAATCTTCTTTGAACAATTCAATTTCCACGAGAAATTCCAATCTGGATTAGGCATTTGATTCCTAACTTATTAGTATTTCGGTGTTAACATCCAGTGAGGCCATCATTCTTGGGTTAAAGTCACTAGTCAACTTAGTGGTTGGTTTTCTAGTTGTGCATGCTAACTACGTCATTCCTATTTTAGTATAATTTTTTTCAAATTATGTAATTATTGATTGAAGGATGTGTGTTTGATATGAAAATAGGTCCGGCGGTTTACGTCATTCCTATTTTAGTTTCATACTACAAATACATATGGTTTATGGATCATTATGTAAGGGGGAGTGCATTTCATGTCGAGATGAAGTATTGACTAAAGGGGAGTGATATATATCACCATAGTATTGTTGTCAAAGTTGTGATACAATTGAACTTTGATATTGTGTAATGATACTATGACATTGTATAACAATGATTGAGTGCAACTGTTTTCTCATTGTTATAGCTACGGATCTTCAACAACTATGGTGCTGAGTTGAAAACATTTAGAATCATGGAGTACTTGGAAGTGACGAAGATTTCGAGTCGTGTTGAAGATTCCAAGGAGATCAAGCATTTGGATGAGAAGCTACAAAGTTTTATTTATTTAGTAATCCATATGTATTGATAGTTTTGTCACTAAAACTAACAAAGGGGGAGATTGTTAGAGCACTGCTCGGTCGAACTCGCATGCGTTGCTATCTCAAGCATGTTTGTCAATGTTAGTGATCAAAATTATAAGTCTTAATTTCTAACCTAATTATAGATGTCTCCGACTAGGACATAGATTGTGTAGTTGAGCCTTACACTTCACGACGTTCATCATTTGAAGACGAAGAACTACTAAGGAGAGCTTGTGGAACTTCATCAACAAAAGGTATGTGGAGACTGAAACTCATCTATCACTTGGAAAGTCTATTTCTACTTTATCTCCTATATTGAGACGTAAATCATATTACGATATAGTTTTCTATTATACACATTTGAAATTTCGAGCTGAGTTTAACTCACTTACATATTTCTCGGAATATGTGTTGGCAAGCTTTCGCTTCGACCAAGTTCATCTTATATTCTTGATGCAAGTCAAAAGATGATCATGTGAAAATTTCCGAGTAACATCTTACATGGTTTGTGTGATACAATCATTTGGTGTAAACTTGGAATGTTTCGTTATGATTATTTCAATAACTTGAAAATTGCTTTGATGCTAATAGTGTGTGAAAACGGCTATTTTCATCCTCTAAGAAAGTTTCAATGATTGAAATAAGAGTTTAGAACACTTAATCATTATTGGATATGACATGTTGTGTATACTTGCACATATGTAATCCATGTCCGGGAACCATAGTATGCGTACTCTATGAATAACACAATTAGATTCATTTGATCTAGAAGTGTTAGATGAATATGGTTAATGATAATGTGAGGGTACAACAACCACACCCAACAATTCTTTTGGAAATTTGAGAGGACTTACTCCAATATACTTTCTAGAGAATCAACTAGACAAGAGTTTATATCTCTATCTCTCAATTCAATCTGCAATCAGCAAATAGAAATTTGCGTGCCCGGTTGAATATAAGAGAAGTAACTTGAACGGTACCAAAAACCAATGTTCGAGGATCAATCAATTTCAATCAACAAACAAAGGTTGGATTTCCTAATTGATCGATATAACGCACAACCTGTGATATTTCAATTATATAAACAAATATAATGCGGAAAAGAAATAACACAGATACCATAAGTTTTGTTAACGAGGAAACCGCAAGTGCAGGAAAACCGCGGGACGTAGTCCAGTTTTGAGCACCACACTGTATTAAGCCGCAACAGACACTAGCCTACTACAAGTTAACTTCAAACTGGAATGTAGTTGAGTCCTAACAAGTCTCACACCGATTAAGGTACAGTCGCGTTCCTTACGTCTCTGAATCCCAACAGGGCTCTACGTACATGATTCCCTTAGATGATCTCACCCACAAATAAGAGTTGCGATGACCCAAAGTCGAAGAATTTATAAACAAATCTGTCTCCCACATATAAGTCTATTCTAATAGATAAATCAGTCTCCCACAGAAATACCAACGAAGTTTTTGTTCCGTCTTTTGATAAATCAAAGTGAACATGAACCAATTGATAACCCGGACTTATATTCCCGAAGAACAGCCTAGTATTATCAATCACCTCACAATAATTTAACTATATGGTAGTATAAGAAGTTATTGTGGAATCACAAAGAATGAGACAAAGAACTTTGTGATTACTTTTTAAATATTACTGATAGGTGTCTAAAACACCTTAATATTTATCTATTGTTTATGCTTTCTTTGCGAGTTTTTCTTGTAAATTATGTGTCTTATGTTTACTTTTGAGTTATACAGGTGTTTTGGAGTCATTTAAGCGAAAGACGTAAAATACATGCTCAATTCGTTGCTCAATTGTATTTGAAGCAGAAAATAAAGAAGGCCACCTCACTTGGCTGCCCTTATCAACTGGGACGGTGCCAATATCCATCTCAGTTTCCTTACACCCAATCATCATCTCAGTTTTACACCCAACCTTGAATTTGATTGCGCCATTTCCCCAAGTTCAGATAGGTTCATATGCAGAAATAGATTATTGTGCTGATGGGCGAATCGGTGAGAAAGATGAGAGGGGTTTTGGAGCTCAGAAATAGACAGAGCTGTAGGTGGAAACATGAAGAAATGAAGGATATTTGAAGCCATTTTGAGATGGAATGATTATGGGATTGGTTAGATGATGGGTTTGCTGTCGAGATCTAACAGCCGAGGTCTTTGATTAGAGAGGGTTAGAAGAGACGAGAATAGAGGATCGATCAGGGTATGAGATTTGTAAGGGTTTGTTCAAGAAGAGAAAAGGGGGTCTTCTTCTAAGATAGAGAACGAGTTTGTGTTTGAATCACTCGAGTTGAGAGAAATCATCTATCAATCATTCTCGTCTGAAATTCAGAGAGAAGTAAAGTAAGTTATGGCGGCACCATTAGATCAGAGAAATCGAGAGCATCGACTGGCAGAGGAAATGGGGATCGAGAAATCAGGAGAAGGAGGTGATTAATGGGTTTGTAATGAAATCGAAAGAAGATCGGTTTGCTGGTATCTGAAATTTTCGGAGGGAAGAGCAGCAGTTCAACTGCTGAAACTACAAAGTGGGTTTCAAATTGAGTCTCCGGAAGATCTGAAATGATGGGTTTTTGGTTGAATCGAAGAAGAGACGGAGAAGGAATGAAGAATTAGTGGTGAACTTAAAGCTGGGTTTGGCTCAGATTGAGAAGAAGCTGGAATTGTTTGAACTGCTACTGAGTTGATGTTGAGATTGCAGGTGGAATGGCTAGTCTGTGGCTCAATGATGCTGCAGAAAATAGTGGTGATGGACTGATAAAGCAAAGATGGTTAGGGAGGGGTTTGCAAGGAGCTACAACAGTTGGAGTTTGTAGCAAGAATTGTGTTTGTTGCCATGGATTTTACAAGGGTTTGATGGCTTGAGGTATCATAGATTGAGACTGTTGGTGCTGCCAGTGGGTTTTGATGGAATTCAGGCAAAAATGCAGTTGCAGTTATGCTGCTGGGTGTGGGCTCAAGGAAGTGAATCTGATACAGTTGGAGTCAAGATGAGGGCAGTCGTGGTTGTATGCAAGGGACTGATACTAATGCTTGCTGTTGTGTGGAGATGAAAAGAGGGAGGTTGCTATGCTGATGTTGGTTATGGAGGCAGTAAAGAAGCTGAGAAGATGCAAACTGGTGGTGCAGCTGCTGATATGGAATGACAGTGGTCTGGTAATGGTATTGAGGGTGCTTGTGGTGTTGAACCTGAATTACAGGAGGTTGGCTTGAGATGCACTGTGCAAGTGATGCTGGGGAATGATTTGAAGTCCTGTGGCAGTGAAGGCATGAATATATAGCAGGTGTTTCAGCTGCGATGCCAAGAAGAAATTGAGATGCTGATGCTGCTGGAAATTACAACTAATGGTTGAGGTGCTGCTGTGTTGAGATTTAGATGGTTGAGCAATATGGAATGCTGGTGTTAGTTACAATAGCAGGGTGCAGTTGGAATTACAGGGAAGTGTGGTTGAATAACATTGCAACCAAAACTGCAGAAACTGTGCAGAAACGCAGCAATAATGGCGAGCCAGTGAGCATAGTCCGAGATGCTGGATTTATGAGATTAGAACATGAATCATAAAGTTTGAGTCAATCATAAAGGTAGAACGAGTCAGATGCGAAAGTTGACGGCTGGATGTATGAGTTTGGAGTCGCGCTTTTGGGCACGTTTCCGCAAGAACAAGGAATTGGCTTAGATGATTTCTGTGAATGTATGGACTGCAGAGAAGGAGAGTTGAGTTGCTGGAAGTATATGATTCCCTTGTGACAGTTTCAGATATGTCAGGCGGCCAGAGCCAATTTCCCGGTGGCCGGACTCCGGCGCCAATGACCGGATTCCGGTGATGACGTCATCAACTTCGACGACCAATTTTGGACCTAGAATTTCCAGAAGAGATGTTTTAATACATGGGCTTGGTGGACAAATTGGAGACGGGTTTCGAGAAGATTTGACCTACTTTTGAAAAGAGTATCCTTTTGGGAACTGGGGAAGCATATAAATAGAAAACTCTTTCTCTAAAATCTCTCCATTGAGGGAGTCTTCTACTTTGTTCTAGGGTTTAGAAACATGATAGTTTATTTCTTATTCTTGTTTATGAACTCCATGGATATGATTAGATAACTCTATTTTGGTTAAGGAATAAGTTGGAGTCCCAATCATGATATTTATGCAATGAATTAGTTTTGTCTCCATATTTTGTTGATTATGATTCACTTTTAATATTGTTATATGATTTGAATGCATGTTTAGTCGAGTCGCGAATCGATTGAATTAGTTTTCATCTCTATTGCTAGATTAGGGTTATTATACGCAAAAGTGATAATTCCTGATTGCAAGTAGCATAATTCTGAGTATTGCTTGTAGTGATACATCCTAGCAGTCAAAAGTGGATCATAACCTTTGTTAAAACGGATTAGTGCTTTTACACGTTCGTTTGCATTGATTAGTCTTATTTCATAGAACTTAGTGCTCTTAGGGAGTTAAACTTAATTGTGCTTTTACACTTTAGGTTGATTTCTAGGTAGAATTCACATTCACATCTTTTAATGTGTTTGTTGATGAAAAGAAGAAATTAGCGGGATATTCTTGCGATCAAGGTATCCTAGGACTTTTGATAAAAGTTGAGATTAAATATCAATTCTATTTATTGTTTCAAATTCATGTTTGTGAAGAAATAAACTATCATGTTTCTAAACCCTAGAACAAAGTAGAAGACTCCCTCAATGGAGAGATTTTAGAGAAAGAGTTTTCTATTTATATGCTTCCCCAGTTCCCAAAAGGATACTCTTTCCAAAAGTAGGTCAAATCTTCTCGAAACCCGTCTCCAATTTGTCCACCAAGCCCACGTATTAAAACATCTCTTCTGGATTCCACTATTTTATTAAAAGAACACTGAGACTTAAATTCTAAAACTAAAATAGAAAATAAACTAAAAATTGTCACAAACTCAATCAAAGATGATATCAATATTAAAAGAACACTGAGGCTAAGATTCCACTATTTTCCAAGTTCAAAGTGATTTAATCCCAACATTTATATTTATGCAATTTTCTCGTTCAAGTTGATTCTAACTTATTGCAACTAGTAGATTCTCAAAATAACAAGTGTAAATCCAAAGCATAGAACATCAAAAACCTAGGTCCAAGTATGTTCTACCAAAAGAAATCACAATTGCTTAACATGGATCATTCAAACAATTTTTAACCAAGGAAAATAATCATAAAATAATTGCAAATAAATAAATAAAATATAATATACCACTTCTTGTTGGAAAAATAGCTTCCTCTATCGCCTCAGCAATGGGGTTTAGCTCCTCATATTAATCACTTGCTCAAAATACATGTTTGTTGCTCAAAAGTTGATTAAAGATGAAAAACTATAACACTGGATGTTTGCAACGATGTATTGCCGTTGCAAGACAAAGGACTGACTGTTACAAAGAAGTCACTGTAGCAGCGTTACAAATTTGAGACACTGTTCTTATTTGCAGCGGATGTTCTTCAGCAGCAGCAGCAGCAAATACGGTTTCCTGCAACTTGATCAATATGGCTCTGTAGTGTTTCTAACTCCTCTGCGACTGCTCCAATAACTTCGTTTTTTTTTCGGGAACTTAAACACACCTTTTATACTACTCAGAAACCTAAAAATAGCGATTAATTCTCGCTTTTTCTTTACGTGCAAGTCACGGCAATAATCTTTTCTGCCGACTTCCCTAGTCAATTCTGAGCTTTCCCGATTGTCTTAAAATCTTCCTTAGATAGAATACTACCTTAGGAAACAATTTCACGCGTTTAGTCTCCCTGAATTACCAAAAATCAACCCAAACAGAGACCCATACAAAACTCAAACTCTGTTTCCTTATTTTGGATTATCCAGCCCAATTCGATTGATTCCAGCGCACATACCAGGCTTGTTTAGTTGAATCACGTCTATCCCAACAAATTTCAGCGATTGAATCTCACTCAAACATCTTCGAAATCCAAACGAAAATTTGGTTGCTCACTGGTTATTTTTCCCGCCAAAAATATATTCGAATTTTGAGAAGAAAGTGACCTCCCCCTATCCTGTGCTGGTCTCCCTTTAGCAGCTGCCTGGAAATGGATTCCCCTTAGTAATTAGGTCACCCCTTATCCAAAGTGAGAGTCTGTATAGTAATTTTCTCCCATGAGCGCAAAAACCACTTTTTTAGCCAATTTCGCCGCAAAAGCTTATTTCTCCAAAAATACCTACAAGGACATAAAAATCCATAATAAATATAAAATCGAGCACTAATAATATATACAATTGAGATTATATAAGACACAAAAATTTGCCTATCAAATACCCCCAAACTTATTATTTGCTAGTCCTCGAGCAAATCAAATAGAAAATAAAATCTTAACTCACTGTCGCAGGCATCGTCGATTGCATTTAGCGTATGCAATAAGCCTTTAAACCCCTAGGTGGCCCTAGTGGACGAGTTATAGTCTCGGGAGGGATTACAAGAGATATACCCACAAAACCTTTACTCCAGACCTTAGCTATCTATGCAGAACCTTGGAAGGCACTAAAGAATCTCCTTGGTTGGCATACTTATTGACTACAGGAGGAAGTACCCTGATGCGAAATTCCAATTGCTGTACACGAGTTTGCACTCAAGCAAACTAAAATTCATATAAAGTGACAGAGCTCTACTCAAATAGTTGCACTATGGACATCAATATCCGGAGTCAAAACTAATCACATGAATACATCAAGAAGATGGATATAGAAAAACATAGATGGTTTTGATGTTTACTAAGTGAACAACGTTTCCCATATCTGTCTGAAGGCCTCCGCCAAAATGAACCTATCCTAATGGATTGAGATATTAGTCTGACTAATATCAACACACTGACATATACAAGGGAACCAGTGGTCGATAACCTAACTCTAGGTCAACACAACTGGCATATACAAGGGTACCATTGGTCGACTTTATTGAATTTGTTCCTTCTGGTCAAATGGTCTGGTCTCAATTTTTTTTTTATGGTATGTCAATCACTCTAATTCACCCTAGCATTGGTAACAACTTGAATCGTGGGCCCCACCTATCACTTAGAGAAACATAGTTTAAAAACAAAATAAAATAAAAATAGAAGTGAAAAGGAGTCAACGAGATATGGTGAAACTATCATGTTATTTCTAACACCTGAGCTCTGTGCTTTTATGAATAGACTCTTCTAGATGTTGCCATCTAATCAGATTGGTTCCTCAACTCCTACAATCAAAATGCTTCCATCCACTTAGTTTGGTTAGTGCCAACCTTAATAGGCATAAATTTCTAGGCTCTGGAGTTTATTTATTATGCAACTAAAAAGTTTCTCCCCTACCCCCAAACTTAAATCCAACATTGTCCTCAATGTTCTAAAGATGAAATTAAAAGCATGAACAAGGAGAAACGGTTATTATTTGAAGCAAAAGAGTTATATTACCGTGTTGCATGAGATTGGGTTACCTCCCAAGAAGTGCTAAGTTTAAAGTCTTCAGCCAGACTTAGAAAAGGTTTAGTCAACTCGAACCGTATAACAGTAGCCGGAATAACTGTGGGTCTTTAAAACCAAAAAGAGCTGACAAAAGAAAACTGCAGTGAACTAAGAAAATGTACAAGACTAGCATGCCCTTACCTAGTTTCCTGATAACTATCGCTAACTGTGGTTCAGGTTCAGGTTCTATGAAAGGGTCTAAATAAAATATTTTCCTCGGATGCATTTCCTCATAGGTTGGATCCAAATTATTAGGTCCTAGAGTCTGGAAAAACTCAAATAAGAACTTTGAATCACAAAATAATAACCTAAATAACTGAGGACCCTCTAAGTCAATCAGGTTTGACTTACATAATTGACCACAGTGAGAGTAGTGGTCATTCTTTGGCAATTGTGTCGATATTATTAACGTAAAGTACTTAGGCTTAGTCTCAAAACTTAATATTCGACTCATTTTAAATATAAACGTTCTCACATTTGGAAGAAAACTATTTGGTGGGAAAACAAAGCCAATCTAGGTGTTATTTCCTGGGCTAACCACATCAACCAGAGGATGGGTTTCTAACGACTGAACTTCTTCTTGGACATCATTAGGTCCAGGAAAACGTGTATGAAGATAATCTCGTAAAATGGTTGAGGCATATATGTCAAGTCCCAAGTGAGGGACCTCTGTAAGATCTAAAGGTAAAACACATGGAGAATGACAATCACCCCCAAACTTAGAGGTTTTAGTGTCTCTAGATAGACTAGTCACAATCTCCCTAATTTCTAGGTCACCAGATTCCTGAAAATGGTCAATTGATTCTTCTAAGTTATAATCGGAAGGTGCATCCTCACTCATCATATTTGAAAGCTCTACGAGTTCAACCTCTTTGTCTAAGACTAATGTTTCTAAATCGCTAGACTCTAAAACAATATTCTCAGAATAAACTCGTTCCTCTAAACCATCATTAGCTTCGTAATCAAAAGGAAATACTACATCGTCTAAGACGGGGGTATCTTTAGTCAAATTCTCGTCCTTTTGAATAGGAGAATAATTATTAAAATTATTTGGATTCGAACTAGAAATAATATTATCATTGTAAAGCTCAATTGGAGTAGAAAATTCCTGATCACTATTTATTTCAAATTCTTCATCAACACTATCCTCATCATAATCATCATTATAATAACATGAAAATGGTTGAACCTCTTCTAAAGTAGTGTTACCAATTCTAACCTCGTCATCTTGATTATGTAAATAACTATCCTCATTTTCAAGGGTATTATTAGAAACACTGTATTGGAAATTAAGATTATTTCGAGCAATTCTTTCGTTTGTCTCAGCCATCAGCTTGAGGGATTCCTCTATAGAAGGTTTACTCATGGGTGAAGTTTGTTTATTCATATCTAACACAAACCTATTGGTATTCTCAGTTAACTTCTTGAGAGACTCTTCTAAAGATATGGAAGGATCATAAGTAGCACTAGGGTTCAACTGTTTGATTAAATCATTCAACGGGGAACTGGTACTATAATATTCCTTATTTGTTTGCTCGTATGACCGGTGTACGTGCGGATAGTAATTGGGATCATCATGGTATGACCCAAAACCTTGAAAATGTTGGTGTCCCCAACCACTATTCCCACCATGGTCATAAAACTGATGATGTCCATATTCAAATTCAGGTTGATACTCATTGTATTGGCTTCTATCATACCAGTTCGACATTCTTAATTGCAAGGGAATTCTACACAATCACAAACAAGGCTGACTCGACCAAATAAAACCTATAAAATCTAGAAAACAAAAAGCATGATGGCTCCATTTAGATTGTCACCAGACCAGCTTCTATTCTTTCGAAAAGGAACTCGTTACAATCTGAGCAAACCCCTATGGAATCAATCCGAGTCAAAGTAAGTTGAATCAAGGCGAGGGAAGCTCAGTGGAGCTTTGATACCCAAAGCCTCACCGATTACAAGGAGGCGCAGTCATGCATTCAACTCACAGAAACCGTCAAGAACTTCGAAGTATGCTCAAATGAGTAACCAATATTCTTCGAACGACTTTCCTATTAAGATCGTTACCCTATAGGTCTCGTTCTAGTCAAAATTTTAGGCTTAGGTTCGCGTTTGGTTTCGTGTTCCTAAGGCGGGCAAGAAGAGAACGGTGGTGAAATCCGAACCCTTATCTTGTATGGCCAGTCCTTGCCCTTTACTAGGAATAAAAAGCAACCGTATTCAAGTCCTCAGCATATATTCACCTTAAGGAATACGGTAAACCCGCTGACAGGGGATTCGCGGGTGTTTCGAAAAACTTACCTCCCGTACCAGACGGGCGAAGAACCGCTGAAGTCGACTCGAGCCACAACTCCTATGTTATGTACGAACTCGAGGGGCCGAGGTGATATCGTAATCACCGTCCTTCCCTGCACACAGTTTGTATTTAAACCAACCCTTCCTTAGGGTTTAAAAATAATAATGTCCAAAGTCCAATGTCCAAGTATCCAAAAAGAAAAGAAAAATTACAAAAATAGCAAACCCTAATACAGTTCTCTCTCTCTTTTTTTTAATAAAGAAAAATAAACAACCCCTAAAAAATATATATAAAAAAAATTGTCTTCTTCTTCGTTCTTTTCACTTTAATCTTTCGCTCCAAGTCTTTCTGCTTTAAGTTTCAGTCTTTACGAAATCACCAACTCCTTGGCTCAATTCGCTTTATGATCCAAAACCTGTAGACAAAAGATAAATACCCAAAAACGTAAAAAAGAACAAAAATAATAAAAACCTAAAAAATAAAAAAAAATAAAAAAAAAATAAATAAAAGAAAGAAAACTAAGTCTAAAAACCCTAAAAGAAAATCCGCGTCGGCGGTGCCAAAAATTGTTGTGATTTGTAGATAGTGGTAAAAGTGGTTCGATTCTCAGACTTGCGAAGGATAAAATATAGACTTAAATTCTAAAACTAAAATAGAAAACAAACTAAAAATTGTCACAAACTCAATCAAAGATGATATCAATATTAAAAGAACACTGAGGCTAAGATTCCACTATTTTCCAAGTTCAAAGTGATTTAATCCCAACATTTATATTTATGCAATTTTCTCGTTCAAGTTGATTCTAACTTATTGCAACTAGTAGATTCTCAAAATAACAAGTGTAAATCCAAAGCATAGAACATCAAAAACCTAGGTCCAAGTATGTTCTATCAAAAGAAATCACAATTGCTTAACAAGGATCATTCAAACAATTTTCAACCAAGGCAAATAATCATAAAATAATTGTAAATAAATAAATAAAATAGAATATACCACTTCTTGTTGGAAAAATAGCTTCCTCTATCGCCTCAGCAATGGGGTTTAGCTCCTCATATTAATCACTTGCTCAAAATACATGTTTGTTGCTCAAAAGTTGATTAAAGATGAAAAACTATAACACTGGATGTTTGCAACGATGTATTGGCGTTGCAAGACAAAGGACTGACTGTTACAAAGAAGTCACTGTAGCAGCGTTACAAATTTGAGACACTATTCTTATTTGCAGCGGATGTTCTTCAGCAGCAGCAGCAGCAGCAGCAGAATACGGTTTCCTGCAACTTGATCAATATGGCTCTGTAGTGCTTCTAACTCCTCTGCGACTGCTCCAATAACTTCGTTTTTTTATCTGGGACTTAAACACACCTTTTATACTACTCAGAAACCTCAAAATAACGATTAATTCTCGCTTTTTCTTTACGTGCAAGTCACGAAATAATCTCTTCTGCCGACTTCCCTAGCCAATTCTGAGCCTTCCCGATTGTCTTAAACTCTTCCTTAGATAGAATACTACCTTAGGAAACAATTTCACGCGTTTAGTCTCCCTAAATTACCAAAAATCAACCCAAACAGAGACCCGTACAAAACTCAAACTTTGTTTCCTTATTTTGGATTATCCAGCCCAATTCGATTGATTCCAGCGCACATACCAGGCTTGTTTAGTTGAATCACGTCTAGCCCAGCAAATTTCAGCGATTAAATCTCACTCAAACATCTTCGAAATCCAAATGAAAATTTGATTGCTCACTGGTTATTTTTCCCACCAAAAAAATATTCGAATTTTGAGAAGAAAGTGACCCCCCCTATCCTGTGCTGGTCTCCCTTTAGCAGCTGCGTGGAAATGGATGCCCCTTAGTAATTAGGTCACCCCTTATCCAAAGTGAGAGTCCGTATAGTAATTTTCTCCCACGAGCGCAAAAACCACTTTTTAGCCAATTTCGCCGCAAAAGCTTATTTCTCCAAAAAATACCTACAGGGACATAAAAACCATAATAAATATAAAATCGAGCACTAATAATATATACAATTGAGATTATATAAGACATAAAAATGTGCCTATCATCATTCCACCTGCAATCTCAACATCAACTCAGTAGCAGTTCAAAAAATTCCAGCTTCTTCTCAATCTGAGCCAAACCCATCTTTAAGTTCACCACTAATTCTTCATTCCTTCTCCGTCTCTTCTTCGATTCAACCAAAAACCCATCATTTCAGATCTTCCGGAGACTCAATTTGAAACCCATTTTGTAGTTTCAGCAGTTGAACTGCTGCTCTTCCCTCCGACAATTTCAGATACCAGCAAACCGATCTTCTTTCGATTTCATTACAAACCCATTAATCACCTCCTTCTCCTGATTTCTCGATCCCCATTTCCTCTGCCAGTCGATGCTCTCGATTTCTCTGATCTAATGGTGTCGCCATAACTTACTTTACTTCTCTCTGAATTTCAGACGAGAATGATTGACAGATGATTTCTCTCAACTCGAGTGATTCAAACACAAACTCGTTCTCTATCTCAGAAGCAGACCCCCTTTTCTCTTCTTGAACAAACCCTTACAAATCTCATACCCTGATCGATCCTCTATTCTCGTCTCTTCTAACCCTCTCTAATCAAAGACCTCAGCTGTTAGATCTCGACAACAAACCCATCATATAACCAATCCCATAACCATTCCATCTCAAACTGGCTTCTCCATTTCTTCATGTTTCCACCTACAACTCTGTCTATTTCTGATCTCCAAAACCCCTCTCATTTTTCTCACTGATTCGCCCATCAGCACAATAATTTATTTCTGCATATGAACCTGTCTGAACTTGGGGAAATGACGCAATCAAATTCAGGGTTGGGTGTAAAACTGAGATGATGGTTGGGTGTAAGGAAACGTAGATGGATATTGGCACTTACCCAGTTGATAAGGGCAGCCAAGTGAGGTGGCCTTCTTTATTTTCTGCTTCAAATACAATTGAGCAACGAATTGAGCATGTATTTCACGACTTCCGCTTAAATGACTCCAAAACACCTGTATAACTCAAAAGTAAACATAAGATACATAATTTACAAGAAAAAGTCGCAAAGAAAGAATAAACAATAGATAAATATTAAGGTGTTTTAGACACCTATCAAATTCCCCCACAATTAGACTTTGCTAGTCCTCGAGCAAATCAAACAAAATAATTATAAAAAGAAGACATACAACCCCATCTCGTTGAGGCTACGGTTACTCTTAGCATGAATAACAGGCCTTTAAACCCATAGGTGTCCCTAGTAGACGAGTTATAGTCTCGTGAAGGTTTACAAGAGGTTTGCCTACAAAACCTATATTTCCAATTCCATCTACTTGTGACAAATCCATGAATGAATCCAAAATGGTTGCAAGAGGAGGTACCTTGTTATGAATCCAAATTAATATATATAGATTAAGCTCTGTTAAGAAAGTCGAACAAGCCACAATCTCGGAAACTAACGAACCACAATCACATATGAATAGATAAAGAAGATGGACATATATATAGATGGTTGCGATGTTTACTAAAGTGATCGATGTTTCCATATCTGTCTGAAGGTCGCCGCCAATGATGAACCTATGAATCCTATTGGATTGAGCTACTGGTCTGACTTCTAATATCAACACACTGGCATATACAAGGGAACCAGCAGTTAATAATCTTAAATTTAGATCGAATCACTGGCAAATACAAGGGAACCAGGAGTCGATTTTATTGCACCATAACCATTTTCTCACTTTTTTTCTCTTTTTTTTTTTTTTTTTTTTTTTTTTTTTTTTTTCATTGACTTCATGATTGGATCTTGTGGATCCAAGCGCATGTTTCTTGTCAGCAGATTACATGATAGTTCCCTTGGATCATGCACTCCACGCTTGCTTAGGCGACGGAGATAGGGAGAACACACATATATTGATTTATCCAAGTGTCATATTTATTCCTTTTGGTCAATTGGTCGGTCTCTCTCTCTTTTTTTTTTTTTTTTTGTAATAACTCAATCACTCTATTTCATCCTAGCAGTGATAACAATTCGATGTTCGTGCCCCACCAATTCACTTAGAGAAACAATAGATAAATATGGAAAAATAAAAATAGAACGTGATATGGTGACGACTCCGAGATATGGTGACAACTAACATGTTATTTATTCTTATATTTTGTTCGTTTTCATATGAATAGACTCTACTAATGGGTTCCTCAAATCCTACAACCACGATGTTTCCATTAGTGTAAGGTATAAGTTGCTAGACTTAGGAGTTTATCATTTTCTTTTACAAGGTAAAACTAACAAGGCTAAAAAAGCTCTATATGAGAACACTCCCCCACACTTAAACTTTACATTGTCCTCAATGTAAATTGAATCGTCCAAAGAAAGTCAAGGTGGGAAATCTTATAACATGATATATATACACAATAAGAAAATAAAATGCATAATAAAAAAATGATACTCCAACTCATAGCTATTTCTGAACAATAGAGGATAAACACTAAACAAGCTATTTAGTTGGCATCTAATCTCAACTCAGCCAATATATATACCTCATCGTCAAGAAAAAATTCCATCTACTTAGAAAGGCTAGTGTTTATTCTAAATTGTTCAAAAATCTCTAAAAATTGGAGTTTTGATATGCAAATATCCAAAATAAGAAAATAAAGATAAAAGACTTAAAAATAAATAAAAATAAAAAGATAGAGATAGATACACAAAACCAGTGGGTTGCCTCCCATTTAGCGCTTGGTTTAAAGTCGTCAGCCCAACTTGCAAGGCGAATTCCCCATACACCAATTCTATGAATCTGAAAAGTTGGGGATCCTCCCATAGAACCTGTTTTGGAAACACTAGCTTCACACAAATATTAGTAACATAAAACAAAAACGAAGCTATTAACCGATAAAAGCTTCCCCCACACTTATTCTTGTCCACACTTGGAAGTGTATAAACAATATCGAAGTCGGGTACTTCCACGGTTTCTTGTTCCAAAATATGCATAGTTTGAGAATCAAGTATCTCTAATGGCGGAAATCGAGAAACAAAGTCACTTAACAATGTTTCCGAAGCACATATATTTAAACCAATAAGAGGTAAAGGAGAAGAAACAATATGCAAAGGGTTAGACAAACTTTGCACAATCTCTTTTAGCACGGAATCCTCTTCATCCTTGAAAAATTCAAGTGAATTATTCACCTCTTGTATATCGTAGTCCTCTATCAAACTTTGCAACCATTTTTCGTCCGTTTCTGCCTTAACCAAAGTCTTGACATCAACATCTTCACTACAATCCTTTGCAAGCTCAATTGGGTCTTCCACAATATTGGTCATATCGGTTTCATTCTCAACATACTCCTCTTTTTTGTAAGGAACATACTCTTTTGCGGATCCAAATTTTATTATAAGAAACTTTTTTAGAACACTCAAAAATGAAGCATCCTCAAGCTCCACCCTTTGAATAGGCTCTTGATCATTATTAAGATCAACGCTTGAGTAATCTACACAAGTGTCATCATAGTCCTTTTCATCTTCATCTTAATCCCAGAATTCCATTGTACACCTTTGGGTAATGTCACCATGAGTTGCTTCAAACGACGTATCTTCATAATCATCGTCAATTTCATAGCTAACATAAGATTGGTTGTCGCTGAATTTAGTGTTGCTAACCTCAAACTCATCCTTTTGAATAGGTGAATGATCATTATTAAGATCAAGAGTTGAGTTAGCTACACAATTATCAACGGAAGTCCCCAAAGGTTGGCACATTAGCATCAATCAAATATTCATCACACACTACAGGCACATTAGAATAATTATTGCTTTGAAAACAAAATTCTTCTTCATACCTTTCTTCCTTGTATCCATCAATGCTTCTTCGTAAGATAGCCATACCTTCACGAAGTTCTTGGAGTTGATCGTTTGTAGCCTCTTTATCTTTTTGAAACTCTTGTCGTACAAAGTTGGAAAAGTTGTCTAACAAGTCAGAGACTTGTTGTTCACGAGCATAAGAATCCTCCAATCCTTGTGGTTGTTCGCACACATACCCGTCATAAGGTTGTTGATATGTAAAAGTACCACAATATTCCGTAGGATATTGATCATAACCAATGAATTGGTGTTGACTATAACCCTGGAATGGTTGGTAGTTTCCATATTGTTGAGGTTGTTGAAAACCGTATCCGTTGTTCCAATATGCTCCGTCCATAGAAATTGGTACCTGAAACACGATTCTCAAAACAAGGTTAACAACTAGAAGATAAAAAAAAAAAAAAAATTAAAAACAAAACCAAAAACAAGTGACAACCGCTACCGGGGAGGCAGCAGTTGTCACTTGTTTTTGGTTTCTTATTTTCTTGTTTTTAGTTTTGTTTTATTTTCTGGTTTTTAACCTTGTTTTGAGAATTGTGTTTCAGGTACTTATTTCTCATGGATGGAGCATATTGTAACAATGGATACGGTTTCCAACAATCTCAACAACATGACAACTTCCAACAATTCCAGGGGTATAATCAAAACCAATTCATTGGCTATGACCAATATTCCATGGATCCTTATGGTTTCCCTCAACAACCTTATGGCGGGTATGTGTGTGAACAACCCACAAGGATGGGAGTATTCTTATGCTCGTGAACAAAAAGTCTCTGACTTTCTAGAAAAAGTTTCCAACTTTGTACAACAAGAGTTCCAAAAAGATAAAGAGGCTACAAAAGAGCAACTCCAAGAACTTCGTGAAGGTATTGCTAACTTACAAAGAGGTATTTATCAAATCAAAGAAGAAAGGTATGAGGAAGAACTTTGATTTAAAAACAATAACTATTCTAATGTGCCTATGGTTTGTGATAAATATTTGATTGATGCTAATATTGAAAAGGGCCAACCTTTGGGGTCTTTCGTTGATAATTGTGTAGCTACGTCAACTCTTGATCTTACTAATGATCATTCGCCTATTCAAAAGGATGAGTTTGAGGTTAGCAACACTATATTCAGCGACAACCAATCTTATGTTAGCTATGAAATTGACGATGATTATGAATATACGTCGTTTGAAGCAACTCATGGTGACATTACCCAAAGGTGTACAATGGAATTCTGGGATCAAGATGAAGATGAAAAGGACTATGATGACACTTGTGTAGATTACTCAAGCGTTGATCTTAATAATGATCAAGAGCCTATTCAAAGGGTGGAGCTTGAGGATGCTGCATTTTTGAGTGTTCTAAAAAAGTTTCTTATAATAAAATTTGGATCCGCAAAAGAGTATGTGCCTTACAAAAAAGAGGAGTATGTTGAGAATGAAACCGATATGACCAATATTGTGGAAGACCCAGTTGAGCTTGCAAAGTAGTGAAGATATTGATGTCAATACTTTGGTTAAGGCAGAAACGGACGAAGAATGGTTGCAAAGTTTGATAGAGGACCACGATATACAAGAGGTGAATAATTCACTTGAATTTTTCAAGGATGAAGAGGATTATGTGCTAAAAGAGATTGTGCAAGGTTTGTCTAACCCTTTGCATATTTTTTCTTCTCCTTTACCTCTTATTGGTTTAAATATATGTGCTTCGAAAACATTGTTAAGTGACTTTGTTTCTCGATTTCCGCCATTAGAGATACTTGACTCTCAAACTATGCAGATTTTGGAACAAGAAACCGCGGAAGTACCCGACTTCTATATTGTTTATACACTTCCAAGTGTGGACAAGAATAAGTGTGGGGGAAGCTTTTATCGGTTAATCTCTTCGTTTCTGTTTTATGTTACTAATATTTGTGTGAAGCTAGTGTTTCCAAAACAGGTTCTATGGGAGGATCCCCAACTTTTCAGATTCATAGAATTGGTGTATGGGGAATTCGTCTTGCAAGTTGGGCTGACGACTTTAAACCAAGCGCTAAATGGGAGGCAACCCACTGGTTTTGTGTATCTATCTCTATCTTTTTATTTTTATTTATTTTTAAGTCTTTTATCTTTATTTTCTTATTTTGGATATTTGCATATCAAAACTCCAACTTTTAGAGATTTTTGAACAATTTAGAATAAACACTAGCCTTTCTAAGTAGATGGAATTTTTTCTTAACAATGAGGTATATATATTGGCTGAGTTGGGATGATATGCCAACTAAATATCTTGTTTAGTGTTTATCCTCTATTGTTCAAAAATAGCTATGAGTTGGAGTATGAGTTTTTATTATGCATTTTATTGTGTATATATATCATGTTATGAATTTCCCATCTTAAATTTTATTTTGGATGACTTAATTTACATTGAGGACAATGTAAAGTTTAAGTGTGGGGGAGTGTTTTCTCATATATATTTTTTTAGGTTTGTTAGTTTTCGCTTTTGGATTAAAAAAAAAATGTGCCTTTAGGATGACACTACCAATCTATGTGGATGAAACCGTTTTGGTTGCGGGAGTTGAGGAACCCATTAACTTCAAGGGACAAAATTATTCAAGTGTTAGAAATAATATGAAAGTTGTTACCATATATCGGAATATCACCATATCACTTTCTGTTTTTACTTTTACAAACTTTATGTTATATCTTTGTGATTTGGTGGGTCACTAACATCGAATTGTTATTGCTGCTAGGATGAAATAGTGTGATTGAGTTACTACAAAGAAAAAAAAAAGGAAGAAAAAAAAAGAAAAGAAAAAAGACCGACCAATTGACCAAACAAAATAAAAATGACACTTGGATAAAGCAATATGTGTGTGTTCTCCCTGTCTCCGTCGCCTAAGCAAGCGTGGAGTGCAGGATCCAAGGGAACTATCATGTAATCTGCTGACAAGAAACATGCGCTTGGATCCACAAGATCCAATCATGATGTGAATGAAAAAAAAAAGAGAGAAAAAAGAGAAAAAATGGTTATGGTACAATAAAATCGACTCCTGGTTCCCTTGTATTTGCCAGTGAGTCGATCTAAATTTAAGATTATTAACTGCTGGTTCCCTTGTATATGCCAGTGTGTTGATATTAGAATTCAGACCAGTAGCTCAATCCAATAGGATTCATAGGTTCATCATTGGCGGCGACCTTCAGACATATATGGGAAACATCGATCACTTTAGTAAACATCGCAACCATATATATCTATTTCCATCTTCTTTATCTATTCATATATGATTGTGGTTTGTTAACTTCCGAGATTGTGGCTTGTTCGACTTTCTTAACAGAGCTTACTGTATATGTATTAATTTGGATTCATAACAGGGTACCTCCTCCAATAGCCATTCTGGATTCGTTCATATATTTGTCACAGGTAGATGGAGTCGAAAATATAGGTTTTGTAGGTAGACCTCTTGTAAACCTTCACGAGACTAAAACTCGTCCACTAGGGACACCTAGGGGTTCAAAGGCCTGTTATTCATGCTAAGAGTAACCGTATCCTCGACGACACAGAGTTGTATGTATGTTTTATAATTATTTTGTTTGATTTGCTCGAGGACTAGCAAAGTCTAAGTGTGGGGGAATTTGATAGGTGTCTAAAACACCTAGTTTTTATCTATTGTTTATGCTTTCTTTGCGAGTTTTCTTATAAATTATGTATCTTATGTTTGCTTTTGAGTTATTAGGTACTTTGGAGCCATATGGCGAAAAAAAAGGAGAAATATGAGCTAAAGGCTTTACTTGGAGGCACAGGGTGTTGACGGAGGCAAAGCTAGCAAGCACACGGCTTCTTAAGGCATTGAAAGAAAGATTGTGCAGGAAATTAGACTGTCAGTTATGGAAGACTGACAGCCAAATGGTCACTGGGTGGCCCATATCAAATCATGGGTGCCAATAACCATCTCAAGTTATAACCACACTAGTGGAGAAAAATCAGTTTCTCGATTCCTTATTCTTCCCCAAATCTCTTCAAGAAGCGACCAAGTCCAACTCCGGCAGGTCATGGGTGCTAAGTCAGGGTTCGAGTGGCTCTGGTTATGGTTCGAGAAAGACAAAGAGTTTAGTGGTACGAATGAAGAGAAAACAGAGATGAGGAATTTGAAGAATGAAATTGAAACGAAGAACTGGTTTGATTATGGAGGTTAGGGTTCCTGTAATTATGAGAAATCAGAGAAGGAAGATCGATTGAAGGGTTTAGATTCGATAAGGAAAGATGGGTTTGAGATGAATTTGTTTTTGGTAGAAAGATTATTCGAATTGGAGATGTTTATGTGGGTTGTGTTCATAGGGTTAACAATTTGAGATGGAGAAGGTATTGGTTGCTGTTTTGAGTGCGAGAGAGGTTGAGATTGATTGAAGAACTGAAGGGGGAGATTGAGTTGCTGTTGGTTCAGCTGGTGAATGATGAAGGCCAAGAAAATGCAGTGCAGCTGCAGCAAGAACAAGGTGGTAGCTCTGATGGCTTTGAGATGGGTTCAAGAGAATGGATGTGAAACTGATGCTGTTGTAGCTGGGAGAGCAAATGCTGCAGATGGGAATGATTTTTGTGCAGTGGATTTGGTTGATCATGGTGGTGTATTGGCTAAACAAAGAAGAACTGAGGGTTGAATGCTTGTCGAGAGTAGTTGCAGGTGCAAGACGAGCATAAGGCAATTGTAATGATGGATTGTGTGGGTTGAATATGTGTAGAATTGCAGGGGGGAAATGAGCTGGAGTCTTAGTCTTGAGATATTTCTGTCATTCAAAGATGATTGCAGGTTGAGGTTTATGTGTTGTTGCCAGAGATGCAGTGCAGTTCTGTGGATGCTGCAGTTCATGGCTAAGAAGATGGAGATACTAATGGTGTATACGAGAATGGGTATTGTGGATTTCTGAAGCAGGTGGAGAATTCGAGATTGCAGGTGGACTTGTTGGTGATTGCAACAGCTGAATGGAGTCGAAGTTGCAGGTGCAGTTCAAGGAGGAGAAAGTACTGGTGGTGAATAAGAAGTTGTTGCTGGTTAGGCTCAAGTGGTTTGAATTACAGGGAAGTGCAAGAACAGAAGGGAACTGCGCTGAGCTGGTGAATGAATGAATATAGATGTATGTTAGGTTGCAGTTGCAAGTGTGTTGGAATGGATGGATGCTGTGAGTTTAGTTTGAATTCAAGGAGCTGGTGGTACTGAGATCGGAATGACGTTGCAGCTGAAGTTGGAAGTGGTTATGTGGAGCTGTAAGGTTTGATCGGTGTCTATTGAAGATCATGGTGTTGTCAAGGATGAACTCAGTCTGTAATGGTTTTGAACGGTGGATGTGCACATGAGTCTGGCACTGGTATGTTGCAGTTGTGAGCTTGAGCAAGTGTTTGAAGTCGCAGGAGAGATTGTAGTCAATGCAGTGGGTGGTAGTGTTGAGTTCAAGAGAACAAATGGTGCTGCTGGTGGTGTTTGATGCTGCAGTTGGTCGTATGCCAGAGGAGTGGTGTTTGTTGCAGGTTATGCTAGGAGTGTACAAGTTGCATTCGTTGATGGAATTGAATCAGATTGAACTGAAACTGCAATGGATTGATGGTCCCAGGGAAGTGGCGAGTGTTATGGAGTTTTGGGTTCTGGTGCTATTTTGTTGATGTATTGGTATTGCAGCTTCTGGTGGAATGTAGAGAAATCTCAAAGACACTGTGCAGCTGTTATCTAGACATGATTTGTGACAGGTGCAGGGTCGAGACTGTGCTGTTGTTAGTTATTACAAGCAGTTGCTGCAGGGAAGGAAGTGTAGAATGAACGGGCAATTTGAGCAAAAATTAGGCTGTCAGTTTCATGAGACTGACAGGCTTAGTAGTTGGGCTTAACATCTTGTGGGTTGGTTGGAGGCGGACAGTTTTGGCAGAGTTGGTCAGGGCTTGGCCGGGATTTGGTAACCATGATAGTTTGGCCGAGATTTGAGATTGACAAGTGTCAGGATATAAAAGCCTATTCATATAACAACAAAAGGGGATCGAATCTAATCTTCTCTTCTATTTTTGCCTAGGGTTTGGACATGATAGTTTTATTGCTTCTTCTTGTTTATGAACTCCATGGATATGATTAGATAACTCTCTTTTGGTTAAGGAATAAGTTGGAGTTCCAACCATGATATTTATGCAATGAATTAGTTTTCTCTCCATATTTTGTTGCTTATGATTCACTATTAATATTTTTATATGATTTGAATGCATGTTTAGTCGAGTCGCGAATCGGTTGAATTAGTTTTCATCTCTATTGCTAGATTAGGGTTATTATACGCAAAAGTGATAATTCCTGATTGCAAGTAGCATAATTGTGAGTATTGCTTGTAGTGATACATCCTAGTAGTCACAAGTGGATCATAACCTTTGTTAAAACGGATTAGTGCTTTTACACGATCGTTTGCATTGATTAGTCTTATTTCATAGAACTTATTGCTCTTAGGGAGTTAAACTTAATTGTGCTTTTACACTTTAGGTTGCTTTCTAGGTAGAATTCACATTCGCATCTTTTAATGTGTTTGTTGATGACAAGAGGAAATTAGCGGGATATTCTTGCGATCAAGATATCCTAGGACTTTTAATAAATTGAGATTAAATATCAATTCTAGTTATTGTTACAAATTCATGTTTGTGAATGAAAAATAATCCTTGACCAATATCTTCATCTTATTGATTTGCTTGTTTATTTCATTATTTGCTTTTAGTTTATTTTCCTTTACATAAAAATCAGAAATCCCCCTTGTTTATATAGGAAACCAAAACAATTTGACAACCTAGATCCTCTCTGTGGGAACGATCCTTTCTTACCCTTGCTATATTATTCATTTTGAGTTGTGAGAAAGTGTAATTTATTTTTGACGCATACGACAGCGATCACTTACCTATGGGAGATAAATATCAAGCAAATCTTAGAGAAGATAGTACTTAAAACGATAGTAGAAGTAAGATTAGAAACACAACTACAAAGAAAATAGTTGGATCTGGCTTCACAATCCCAATGAAGTATTTAAGTCGTTAACCTATAATGGTTTTAAAAAAACCTAGGTTAAAGGAGAATCAGCTCTAGTACGCAACTAGTATCACAGAGGAGGTGTGGGGATTAGGTTTCCGAGTTGGTAGAGTTCTCCCTTACATAGTCTTCAAATCAGGGTTTGATAGCTTAGAACAAAGCAATTAATATTCACCGTTAGATGAAAACATGATTTAAGATTCAAGCAAAGTTTGCTTAAAACCAAAGCAATATCTCTCCACCGTTAGATGGTCTTAGCTTGTTACACACATATGAAATATACCTTCATTTAGATATGGGTAACTGTACCTAAACGTGTATATTTGGTTGGCTCAACAATAGTTACCCGAAGTTATCCATATGAACACTTTTGTATTAATCACATTCATCTTAACACTTCTAGATCAAATGATAATCAAATGAATCTAATTGTGTTACTCATAGAGTTGCTCAATTGTTTATATTCTCATAGAAGTATACAAGACACAATTGAAGCAAAATCGGATTTGATTCAAGAGAATCAATTCATGAACATTTAAACACGGTTTGCAAGGATTGCATTCCTTAATATATAAATATATTTGTTCATGAGTATGAAATCATACTAAACCGATTTTAGAACTTAACCACCTAAGTTTTCAAACGGGTAAGCAAACTTAAGTTCCGACTTTGGTCATGTACGACAATTCGCAAACGGGTACGCATACTGTCGTTCCGGACCGAACTCAGGTGAAATCCTTCGCAAACGGGTATGCAAACTTGGTTCCCGGATTTTAACGACTAAAACCGGTCGCATACTGGTACACAAACTTGGTTCCCGATCCTGAATCATACTTCAAAAGTTTGCATATGGATATGCATACTGTATGTATCCAGACAATGGTTAATTATTATGTACTCCCATTTCAATCATTGAAATATCCTTAGAAGACGACAATAGCTGTCTCACACAAACTATTAGCTTATAAGTAATTTTCAAGTGATTGATGATCAATACGAAACATTCCGAGTCTACATCAAATGACTGTCTCACACAAATCATGTAAGATATTTCAAGGCAATTTTCACATGATTATCTTTTGACTTTCGTCAAAAATAATGATGAACGTATCTAAAGAAAAAAGATTTCCAACACATATTTCGAGAAAGATTTAAGCGAGTTAAACTCAGCTCGAAATATCAAATGTGTGTAATGTAAAATTCTATATATCTATACGACTTTGTCTCAATATGAGATAGAATAGAATAGACTTCTGAGTGATAGATGAGTTATAGTCTCCACATACCTTTTGTTGATGAAGTTCCTCTAAGATCCCCTCAGTAGATCTTCGCCTTCAATCGATGAACGTCGTGAAGTCTAAAGCTCAACTACACATTCTATCCTAATCCGAGACATAGCTATAAATAGACTAAAAATCAAGACTTATAGTTTTGATCACCAAAACTTGATAAAAAAGCTTTAGATAGCAACGCTTGCGAGTTTGACCGAGCACTTCTCTAACATCTTCATCATCGTCTGAGAATGTCCCCAAAAATATGGGTCATAGTATATGAGTGGATTATGTACTTGTCTAAGTATTTTCACTTTATTTTCAGGACTTTTATCATACAAGACTTTGTTTTAAAGTAATGGATGATTAATTTATCTGGAATGAATGACTTTTTCTAGTGCTTTAATTCATCTGATTCTTGTTTAAGTATAAACGAAAAAAAATCAGGTGATGGAAATTCAGTGACAGTGACGGCTAGATTCACCATTTATATCACCTAGTCGTTGATGGAATCGGCTGGGAATGCCAGTCGTTTACGGTTGGTTTTTTGTGACTGTATATTAATATGCATAAATATAAACCATTGTTTTACGCTTAATATCCCCAAGCAGGGTCGTCTTACAGTTTTTGGGTACCTCAGGAGAACGCGATATGTGGGGCTTTCTTATGGTCTCAATTGTTTTCCAACTTTTTTTGTTTGTAAACTTGTTATTTGACATAAAATAAGCCCCCAAAAATTAGTTATTAATTTGAATAACTAAAATAATAGTGACACTTATAGTTGATACATAAAATTTTGTAACAACTATAACTGTTACAATTATATTATTGTGACAAAATTTTTTCTTAACACTAATGGTTGTTATGATTTGGCTATTAGTCTAGAAGAAAAATTAATTTTGGGCCCAAAACAATTTGGGGACCTAGGCGGCCGCCTTGCTCGTCTTGCCTTTAAGACGACCCTATCCCTAAGCCGTAATTCTGGGAATCAACAATTACGACTTGGTTATTAATCAAAATCAGTCGTTAATTTGTATGGATTTCACTTTATGTGCCACTGTCTAACTTACGTATAGGTCGAGGTGTCATAAAACCTAGACGTGAATAATGTAAACATTCAATGCCTTTGGTTTTCGGAAAAGAAAAAAAAAACAAGAAATTGTGAGTGATTCAAAATACATAGGCTCACTTATAATCACCACCCTTCAAAATACATATCATTATATAATCACTGCCCTTCACTTCATATTCATCGGAAGTCATTATTACACATCGGGCCTCCCTAGAAAATTTTAATGACGTCCATAATTCAAATATTTCCTCGAACCGATTACACAAACCCATAGAATTTCGTCATTATAATCGTATCCTTTTCTTAATTGAGGTAACAAGCATCCTTCATTCAATTGGAGTCCGATAATTTCCTGTGACAAGTTCCACAACTCTTCTTGGTGACAATCCTTCACCGAAAATACGCCTTGTTGGTGCGAATGTATAACTAAATCCATATGAAACGTAATGAATGACGCAATGGAATAAGTTACGAGTAAATGGTGTCCACATATTATCATGGTCTGTATTGTGCTAGTACAAATCGAGATAGAAATGATCGGAAATTGAACGGAATTCAAGTAACCTATGGTATGCAGCCATTAAAACTTCATTAAATACATCTTAGTCCCAAAATGGGATGTTCTTACAACTTAAAAGAAAAGAGAAACCCTAAGCTAGTGAAGAATAAGGAACGTACAGCTGTCCCGCTCTCATTGGGGCCGACACTATCAATGATTGGCTGAAATACAAAGCTATTTAGGCAGACAAAAAATTACAGAGGGCACCCAAGGAAAGTATAACGCAGCCACACCGAGAAGGCATATGACAATACCCTCCCCATCAGCACATCCTTTTCCTCAAGGATGGAACTTAGGAAAGTGATGTGCAATATATTTGGTGTCCTCCCATTATTGCATCCGCTGCAGAGGCATTAGTCCACCTAATGAGTAGTTGAGGTACAGAAACTCCCCATATGATGACAGTTCTGGAGTCCAATGCAGCAGCAGGAATGACCAGGATTTGACCATCTGTATCCAATGTTGGCAGTGTGGGAGCAAGGTGATGGAAGTACCAATCTGCTTCTTGAGTTGGGATACATGGAAAATAGAGTGAATTCTAGCATATGGTGGTAAATCTAATTTGTATACAACAGCTCCTATCTTCTGTAGAATGGTGAAAGGCCCATAAAATTTAGCTGCTAACTTGAAATTTCTTATAATAGCTACAAAAGCTTGTCTGTATGGTTGCAGCTTCAAGTAAACTTTGTCTCCCACCTCAAACACTCTCTTAGTCCTCTTTTAGTCAGCAAAAAACTTCATCCTCTTTTGGGCATGATGAAGGTTGTCCTTTAAGATAGTAAGAATAACATCCTTCTGTCTCATGTGCTCCGCAACATCAACAACTGAAATAGTAACAGAAGATGGGAAATCCAGGTGTGGAGGAATGTACCCATATAGAGCTTGGAATGGACTCATTTTAAGCATGTGTGATAATTGGTATTATACCACCATTCTGCCAATGGGAGCCACAGGTGCCACTTCTTTGGTTGGTGGCTGCACATGTACCTCAAGTAATTTTCTAGAGAAGAATTGACCCTCTCAGTCTGTCCATCAGTTTGTGGGTGGTAGGCAGTGCTTAAGTTCAGCTGAGTGCTAAGTGCTTTGAACAGGTCTTTCCAAAAGTGGCTGGTGAAGATCTTATCTCTGTCAGAAGTAATTGAAGTAGGCAATCCATGGAGTTTAAATACATTGGCAATGAATTCTCTTGCCACAGAAGAAGTTGTATATGGGTGAAGAAGACCAATGAAGTGGTTGCACTTGGTCAGCCTATCTACAACAACCAGAATTATAGACTTTATCTCACTCATTGATAGACCTTCAATTAAGTCCATGGAGATATGCTACCAAACATGATTTGGTATGGGTAAAGGTTGAAGTAGCCCAGCTGGAAAATTATGCTCCACTTTGTTTCTTTGACAGACATCACAGGTGGAGACATATAAGAGGATATCTTGCTTTATTGCAGGCCAGAAGAAGTAAGCTTTAGCTTTATTGTAGGTTGCTTGCATACCAGAATGACCCCCAACAGCTGAGGAGTGCAGAGATACCAATTTTTTTGATTTTGTGTCAGCTGACATACCCACATATAATCTGCCTTTGTATCTCAAAATGCCATTAGTGTAAGAGTATTTAGTAGGAGCATCAGGTGTGAGAAGTAATTGAGCTATAAGACTTTGCACTTTGGTATCTGAATCATAACTCTCAATGATATCTGCAGTTCAAGTAGGCTGTGATACTGTAACGGAGGTGCATTGTCCTGGTTCATGAGGCCTTCTAGAAAGTGCATCTGCTACCTTGTTTTCTAAGCCCTTCTTGTAGTTGATCTCATAGTCAAAACCCATAAGTTTCATGAGCCACTTTTGCTGTAAGACAGTAGAAATCTTCTGCTCCGAGAAGTAATGTATACTATGATGATCAGTTTTAATAAGGAACTGCTGACCTTGTAAGTATTGTTTCTACCATTTACAGCTTGCACAATTGCCAAAAGTTCCTTCTCATAAGTGGATAAGGAAACAACTCTTGGGCCCAAAGGTTTGATGTAGACGGAAATTGGTTTGTTCTCTTGCATTAGTACAGCTCCAATCCCTGAGTCACAAGCATCAGTTTCTACTGTAAACTGTTTACTGAAATTAGGTAAGGCCAACACAGGAGTAGTTTTCATGGATGTCTTGAGAGCATTGAAGGCATCAGTTGCAGCAAGAGACCAAAGAAAGGAATCTTTATTTAATAATTCAGTTAATGGTCTACTGATAAGGCCATAATCTTTCACAAACTTTCTGTAGTACCCTGTGAGGCCCAAAAATCCCCCCAGCCATTTGATGTTTGTAAGAGTAGGCCAGTCCACCATGGCTGATATATTTGCAGGGGCTTCCATAACCCCATTGCCCGTAATAATATGACCCAAGTACTCTATTTCAGGTTGCCCAACAGAACATTTAGAGAAGTTGGCAGTTAACTTATTGTGTCTGAGTATCTCTAAGGTGGTTTGTAAGTGAACTAAATGAGCTTCCCTATAGATTAAAATGTCATCAAAGAAGACAAAGATGAATTTCCTGAGATGATCTTGAAAGACATTATTCATTAGAGCTTGAAATGTAGCAGGAGCATTTGTTAGGCCAAATGGCATGAGCCGGAATTCAAAATGTCCATGATGGGTTCTGAAGGCTGTTTTATGGATGTCAGGTGGGTATACTCTGATTTGATGGTAACCTGATTTTAAATCTATCTTAATTAGTAAAGAACTTAGAACCATGTAGTTCATCTAGGAGCTCATCAATGATAGGGATAGGAAATTTGTCTTTGATGGTGAGGCTATTTAATTTCATATAATCTACACAAAACCTCCAAGAGTTGTCATTTTTCTTGACAAGTAAGATTGGAGAGGCAAAGGGACTGTTGCTTGGTTTGATGATACCAGCTTGCAGCATTTCTTTAACCAAATTCTCAACAACTGTTTTCTGTATGTAAGGGAACCTATAGGGTCTGAGATTAACTAGTGCAGAGTTTGGTTTGAGTGGTATTTTGTGGTCCAAGGATATTTGAGGAGGTAGCTGTGTTGGATCACAAAAAACATCAGGGTATTGATTTAGTAATGAAGAGATTTGAGGTGGTGTATGTGAGTGTGTAGGGGTAGGGGAAATGGAGAATAGTTGACCCACCAGTCCATGAGTGTGCTTCTGGAAGAATTTCTTTATTTTTGTTCCACTCATCATGCTAATTGATGGTTTAGGTTGATCTCCAGTGAGGGTAATCTTCTTACCCTTGTATATAAATGTGATGCATAGCTTGGACAAGTTGAACAAGACATCCCCCAAATTTCTCAACCAGTCAACACCTAATACAATGTCACAGCCACCTAACAGAAGAAGTCTCAAATCTCCACAAAACTTGTGCCCCTGCATTGACCAATTTAGTTGAGAACATATACCTGAGCTGACAGTCTTTTCATCATTTTCCACAGTAACCAATAAACTAGTAGTGTGTTCCACATGAAAGTGTAGCTCTTTGGCCAGAGCATTGTTGAAGCTGTTAGTGCTCCCAGTATCTATGAGAATGGAGATGGCCTTCTTGTTAATGGAGCCTGGAATTCTGATAGTATCAGTAGAGATAGTACCTGTCAAAGCATGCAAAGAAATCTCCATATCACTCTCTACAACAAGTGCTTCCTCTGTATCTATTAGCATCTCATCCTCTGGCTCAGGATTGTCTATAGTCTCTTCACCAATCAAGACACATAGATATTGCTTTTTACAAATGTGTCCCCTTCTATAATAGTCATCACAATTAAAACATAGTCCCTTAGCTTTCCTGGCTTGTACTTGTTCAGGAGTAAGGCTTTTTAGTGGTATGGGTGTATTTGTTTTTGGAGTTGATTTGGGAGAAAGTGAGGTAGATGGGACAACATTAGGTTTTGGAGTGAATGTAGTGGAAGTAAATGGCTTGGTGGTGGAAAAATTGGGAGTGAATTTTTTTTGTGGTGGTTTGGTAACCTTCTGTTGTAGGTTGAGTGTTTTTTCTTGCATTCTATCAAGTGAGAAAGCCTGTAACAATGTTTTAGGATCGAACATAGGCACTGAGCTTCTGAGTTCTTCTTTCAAACCACCAATAAAGCTAGCAATGAAGTATGACTCAGGAAAATGTGGATGAACACTCAACAACAAGGCTTTCAAATACTCAAATTCTTCAAAGTAAGCTTCAACAGTAGTCAGTTGAGTCAACTTATTGAATAAACCCACAATATTATCGTTTGCAGGGTTTTCAAAACGAGCACAAACATTATCACAAAAGCACTTCCAAGAAATATGGGTTTGATTGAGGCAGAAGTTGTCATACCATTTAGATGCTTTACCATCAAGATGTATAGCCGCCATCCTAGTTTTGGTGTGGTCTGGAAGATTATTCATCTGAAAATAATACTCACATTTCTGTAACCAGCTTTTTGGATTGTCGTCGTCAAAACGATGGAAATCAACTTTCGGCATACGCTGTGGTGGCAGAAGATCTCTTCCTCCTGAGTTCATATTAAACTGAGACCCACCCATATGATTAGTGCCAGAATTAGACTCACGATTCTCAGAAGCATCTCTATTATTTAGATCTCGAGTAGAAAATTTTTTCTCAATTTGATCTTGAAACCCATTCTCTATTTCTACCTTGAGCGACTGCAAATCGTCTTTCGTAGTAGTCGATGTAAGTTGTAAAGCGATATTGTTCACCTTTTGTGTGTAATGAATCGAGCTCCCATTGCTGTCTGGTGTTGGTATCGTGTAGTTCTTTGAAAGTAGGGCCATGATTGAGGAAGTGAAGTACGGCTCTGATGCCAATTGTATTGTGCTAGTACAAATCGAGATATAAATGATCGGAAATTGAACGGAATTCAAGTAACCTCTGCTATGCAGCCATTAAAACTTCATTAAAGACATCTTAGTCCCAAAATGGGATGTTCTTACAACTTAAAAGGAAAGAGAAACCCTAAGCTAGTGAAGAATAAGGAACGTACAACTGTCCCGCTCTCATTGGGGCCGACATTAGTTAATGATTGACTGAAATACAAAGCTATTTAGGCAGACCAACAATTACATAGGGAACCCAAAGAAAGTATAAGGCAGCCACACTAAGAAGGCATATGACATGGTGATCCGATAATCGCATGTCAATCTAATATTTCCCATTAAACGTCGTCCAAATTCTTGAAAGGTCTCATTTAACTCCATCTTCGTTTATTCTCTTTCACATCACATAATTGGATTGTAGAAATCGGGGACACCACGTAGTTGAAGTAACCACTTTTGCCTTACGTAAAAATTTTGGTTTATTCCCCAATATTTTGTCGTATCTAAATTGAAGCTTAAAAGGGCATTTGCACTTCAGTCATAGTCCACACTTTCTTATTGTTGTTGTATATAATTTTTCTTACTCAGTCAACATAAAAAATAAAATAAAAAAGCGAATGTACAATGATTAGGCTATATTAGCGCTAAGACGAAAGGTTGCACGCCAATAAGACCTATTTGAAACTAAAATAAACCTCTTCAGGCCATTCAACAGACTGAATGAAACCTGGCCTACCCTCATAAAACTCATAACTTTCCTCAGCCAACAAACAAGCTTGTTTGGCCGAGGCATCAGCTGAAAAGTTAGCCTCTCTGTGGCTATGAACATATCTTTTATATTGTTGTAAAAACTCTTCGCCATTCTCCACTTCTGCATTAGCTGCCACGGTAACTCCCCTTTCTGAAGAGCTAATATGCAACTCATCGAATCCGATCTGACGCAAAGATTTTTGACATTCCACCTTTGAGCAACAACTGCGCCATAGATAACCGCACACACTTCAGCATAGTAATTGGTCTGCCAGCCCAGTCCAACGCACAAAACTCCCAGAACTGCCGAGTTAGAATCACGAAAAACTACACCAGAACCAGCTTGGCACTGGTTGCCAAGTGATGCACCATCACAACAGATCATAAGCTCACCTGGATTAGGCGGCGTCTAAGTAACTTCAATTGGAACAGAGTGCTTGAAAGATCCGTGCTTCACTCTAAAGAAATTCAAAATGCACAAATCATCTAAGGTGTTGTGCATGTGGCCCTTCAATCTAATTGAGTTATCACGAATTACCTGATGAACTCGTCCCTTAAATTCAAGCCATCGTACACACATGTTCTCATAATAAGCCTTATTGCGCAGCTTCCATAACTCCGTAACTATTGCAAGATTTGCAACAATCCACAGATCCTTTATCATCCTACTACGCCCTTTTGCAGCCTTGTAAGAGGCCACAAGATCTTCATTCGGTTTCAGTTTAAAAATATCAGCCGCCCAATTCCAAATCTTCTTAGCAAATTTGCAATGCCAAGTGACATGGCTGACATCTTCGCAATTCTCTCTGCACATGCGACACATAGAAGGCATCTCCCTACATGTCTTCTTAATGATGTTATCTTCAGTAGCGCAGCATTGTTTATTAAATAACTTCCAGTAATGAACACTTAAGGTAGGATGCACAACACTTCTAGTGAAAAGAGCCGCAGTTGGCGAAACTTCCGCAGGTGCCCTGATGGCAGCCTTAGCCGACTTGACAGAGAATACGCCCTTGTTGTCCAAGTCCCAAATTTTGTAATCATCTCCACCACCAATAAGAGGCAAATTATCAACATCAATATTGCAACGTAACATCAATTCCTTAGTGTTTGTAGGAATAACCCAAGAACCATCAACAATAATATCACTAACCTTGGCCTTAAAATCATTAGGACCCTTTTTAGTGATGCCAAGCTTTTGCGCAATTGAAAAATCAACACACCAATTATCAAAAAATAAGGAAGTATTAGCACCATTACCTATAATTGAGCGTGTATGCTTTTGTACAAAGTTATACACCAATATGATTCCTGGAAAAACCGAAGAACCCAATTTATAATCTATCAAGTTTCCATTTAACTTGAAATACTTCGCCTTCAAAAATCTGGCCCAAGTCTTATCAGAGTCACGAATCGAAACCCACAACTTCATAAGCATGGCCCTATTAACATCAGTCAATTTCTTAAGACCAAAACCACCTTCACGCTTTGGACGGCATAAATCATCATAAAGAACCGTAAAGTATTTACGTTTCTCAGCATCTCCAGACCACAAGAAATTTCGAATGGCCCTCTCAACTGACTTGATAGCCGTGCATGACCACTTATACACAACCATGGAATGAAGCAAATAACTAGAAATCACTGATTTAATCAGAACTAGCCGAGCCTGAAAAGATAAGAGCTTACCCTTCCAAATGGAATATAAATTGATGCTTAAAAGGGAATACACGCTTCATCTTACTATGAGGTCCCTTTTTCCTCGTGATTTTTGTTTTATGCTCACAATCGCTTTTCCAATTAATCTCGTACTCTCTACTGCACTCACAAACCATTTGAAAGTTGGTGTTTCCGACTTGTTTATTCTGGACTATTATACACATTTTTTTCCCTTGTTCTCAAGTACACTTCTTTGCATATTCTTTATCTTTCTACTCAAAGTTGTTTGCATAATGAACACTTGTGTCCTCTGAAACTTTAACAGATTGGGGTTGGTTCTCCATAACTAGGATATCTGGGTGATGTTCATCTATTGTAATGTAGGATACAATATGCAACTATAATAAAATGAAATTTATCATAGTATTAGTAGGAAAAACTAAAAAAGAAAAATTTATGGCTAAATCAGCAAATACAACCCAACCGGAAGATAAATTGCGGCTTGGAAGTCCCAATGGTAAAAAAGACCAACCCCTAGATCAACAAAAACACCCGACCTCTGGAGAAGTTTACGACTTGGAAAACATGCAAAAACAAACCGTAAAAAGGACCTACGACTATGTTTCCCAGCAGTATGTTGTCCTGGTTCTGAAAATTGTTGGACGTTTTAATAAACAGCCACGAAACCAAGCCGTAAACAACAGCCTGGTAACCCGGACGTACATGAACAAACGACTAGGTATCCCAACCGACACTGACAAATAATAAATGTTATTTAAAGATGCCGACCAGGTAAACCGGTTGTTGTAATGTTTACGACTAGGTATCGCAACTGTCACCGACAACAGTAATATTCCCATGCAACGTGGGGAAAAACCTTGCCGTAGGTTCAGTGTTACGGCCTTGATACTTTATCGATCCAACCGTTCGTGCAGTATTACCGCTGGAAATCATGAACAGGCCGTAAAATTTGACTACGGCCTGGAGTTCATAATATTCCAGCCGTGATCTGGTTGTACGGCTGGAAACTTAGGTTTTATTGGAACTAAAATACTGAAACTTCCTTCGATTAAAAGTAGAAAACTTGAAATTATAGTTAGAATTAAAGGTGTACTCGGTTGTCTTCGACGTCGGTTTCTTCATCATCTTCTTTTTCCTGTGTTGGTCCTTCGAATTCATAATAAAGTTCATAAGGGTTTTCAAAAGTTTGAGAATTTGTCTCATGATTTTCTGAAAAATAAGCTAGATATTATAGTTTTTTTTTAATAAGAAAAGGAGAACACCACCTTTACTTAAACAATATAGGTAGGATAATACAATGCCCAATTGAATTCGGGATTAATAGTTAGTTCCTGAATTAAATCAATTAGGTCTTCATTTGTCCATCTTCTATTGATGACATTCTGATTATAAAGTTTTGAAATACTAGCCGATAGAAAATTATTAAATCTACTAACCAAATTGAAAGATATAGCTTTAAAGTTAACAAGTTTTGAGTTGTGATCTCCAAAATAAGAGCTATTCGTGAATCTTTTTTTTTTCGCCTTAGCGTACATTCCAATAAGAAACGCAAGGATAGGTTCTGAATCGCTCTGGAATTCTATGTGGTGGCCAGATAGCTTTGTTGCCCATTGGAAGGCTGCTTCAGCACCATTTAGCTCTAATTGTTCTCTTGAGTTCCATCCGGAAGATTCCCCTCTAGCTTCTTTGCAGTTACCTGCATCATCAATCAAAGTTAATCCTACAGCTGAATCACAAATATCTGGTAACATTGATATTGCAATGTTAATTCTATATCGCATAAAACCAGGATAATGGCAGCAATTGAGGTTAGTTATTTGGAGGTTAGAGTCCTGCATAGGATCATAATAAAGACTTTGATTAATGTTATAGTTAGCATTATAAACATTCATAGTGGAGTTTATGAATTTCAATATGGTCTTGGCTGTCTTCCAACAGTTATGTACTTCTTTTTTGAAAACTTTGTCACAACGAGCTTTCCATATGTGCCAAGTTATGGTACTACATAATTCTTCCCACCTCATGTAAACTCCATCTCTACCTGCATTGTTAAACCAACCATTTATCCATTCATGACAAGTGTTAGCGTTGTGTTTCACGTAACTTATCTGAAAGTTGAGATGATTTCATACTTGTGAAGCAAAATTACATTCTAAAAACAAGTGAGTTAAAGTTTCTCAATGATTATTGCAAAGTTGACAAGTAGTATTAATGCCCGGAAGGACAGCAGCAGCTCGCATACTATTGGGAAGTATGGATTGTGCAAAACATGAACATTTTTATTGAAGGCTAAACCTTCAAGTTCCAAATGGGACCCCAGTCAGTAGCTATGTTGTTGATGGTATTGAGGTTATTATGAAGAGATCTAACAGAAAATTTCCCGTCATTAGTCAAAGTTCAAATGGCATTATCTTCTGTGTTGTCCATTGGGATGTGGATTTCTTTTATTATGTTCACAGTCTGAGTGTCAAAACAAGCATTAAGTTTCGCAATATTCCAAGGTTTCTCTGTAGTGATCAGATCACCAACATGGTTGAGACCTCCAGTGTCTATATTTGGCTTCACTATGGGAGGTTTCTTATTGGGGATCCAATAATCTCTCCAGATATCTATCTTTTCTCCATTTCCAATATTCCAAAAACAATTTTTTTGAATTAGAGCAATACCGTTCTTTATGCATTTCCAGGTCCAACTGTCTGTTTGTTTGGGTTTAGAATCTATAGTTGATGGATATTATTAGTTTCTCGCGTTGTGAATATGAAGATTCACCTACATCAATTTTTTTGTTTGGATCAATCATTTTAAGTCTTACTGGAACTCTTTTTTTCTCTCTTCTACTCTCCCCTTTGAATTTCTCGTGGCTTCTGATTCTCGATTTCACTAACTTAAAGAAATCGAGTAAGCTAATTGAATCAGTAATCTTGATTAAAGATGTCAATCAGGTCCATAACCCTAATCAATGGGGGTATATTAGCCATTATGAGAATTCGGGTAAGGAGTTATAGGAATTACTATTTAATAGGATTCAAAATCTAATACGTCCAGATGTATATACTATGTTCGGTTTGAAAATATGCCGATGAATGCATTTTGTGCCCATTTTCATTTTCTTTTTGTTGTTGCCAAACAGAAGAAGTCCTCCATATGGTCTTGAGACAAGTCCAGAGGGTGACTAATTACCCACTAGGCAAAATGTTATATTGTTGAATACGTTTTTCAAAGCTTAAATTAAACAAAACTCCGTAAATGTAACAAAGATAACAAAATCAAACATTTACAAATGAAACCGAATTTAAATCACAAATTAATCTCGAGCTGCATATACTAATATGATCCTCAAATGAGATTAGCTCCCTCTAACTGTTCGAATTCGTTACCTTCCCATATATGATCACCAGCCAAGTATCTCGTTGATTTTTCACCCATGGCTTCCAACGAAGCAAAAGTATGTGTGAGGAATTGCTTCGACATTGGCAAAGTATTTAGTGGACACTTCATCATCATCTGATATCATTTTTAACTTGGGCGTTTTATCGTAACAATAAAGTGCTTCGTCATTGTACATAAGTACGAGTTCTTCATTCTCGGTAAGTAAAATCGGCTTAAACCACGTCCATTTACGATTAAGATCCCCGCCTTCAAAATCTATATTGAAATCCAAGCACCAAACCTCTTTCGGGTCGCTGTTCTTGGTAGCTTTTTTTTTCAAGGACCATATCTCCATACGAAGTTTTTCCAAGTAAAAACACAATTTCCCTCCCAATGCTACGAGTCCGTGTGAATCACTGTTGCAATCACAGTCAATCATACACGGAGGAAAAGGGAGCAATCGGAACTCCTCATCTGCCAAATCGAAGGCCATAACGTTCTCCTTTCCAATCCAATAGACAGCTCCATTTGCAAATGCACCAGCGCCAGGATGTGTAATCAACGAATAGGTGTAGATGGGGAAAACGATTTGCTGGTTTTTAAGGAATTGAGGAGATGACCGTACGGAGGAGACTCCTCGAACCGAGCGAAATGTTAAACCTCACACAGATGCACCGCTGCAAAGGGGGTGCTTTAGATTCGAGAGATCAATCTGTAGTACTCCGGCCTAAATCAAGACAATGAACGTTTCAGAGTAAATTCGGTCACAAGAGAGGATGGGTTGATCTGTAGGAGGGAAGCTGAGAAATGTGTGGAATCAATGGTAATCAAAGATTGTGGGTGTGTGAATTCTGAATACGATAAGCTCTGAGTGATTGAAATTGCTACATTGAGAGTAGTTGCTCAATTGATGAGTTGACAATATCGTGTTGTCAGTTTGACGTGAGATTGATGATACTGATGATGTCGATGATTCAATCATGATTCAGAGACTTATTTATATTGTAGACACCATGATTCCATGAAGTGTGACAGTTGATGGAATCAAGGAGTGGGGAGGTGGAGATCATGTTTGAAACCAGTTGCTCAACGTGTGGAGACTTGGTCGATTTTCCACCCACTACCTCGTGAATTCCTTCAACTGATTGCACGACTTGCTCACATTCCATCGTGTGTTTGAACACACGTGCCGTAGACCGCCAGACCAAAACCCTAAGTGATATCCCCCAAGTGACACGATTGACGTCTCGTGGTTTGTTAGTCAATTGATGACTTCGTGGTTTGATGGGACGACGAGTCCATGTAGTTGTTGACTTGAATATGATGTTCTGAAACTCATGAGTTGAACATGTCATGAGATAGAGGTATAGTTCTTACGATGAAGTGAGAAAGTATTGCTCATTCGATGGATCGTTGAATATTGATTTTTGAACCAATATCCCTTGGTTTGAGAAAATATTTATCATCTGAGCAAGTGTTTCTCATGTGATGAATTGTTGAATATTTGATCGTCTGAGCATGTGTTGCTCATCTGATGGATTATTGACAGCGTACCAAAAATATTAATTAGAATACTGGTCGTTGAACCGAGCATAATTAATAAAATTAATGACCATGAGGTTGTCGTAAAATTATTAAGGTTGGAATCTGGAATGATGATCCTTGGATTCAGAAAACCTAATTTGATCAATTGATGATCAATTCATGGTTCGTCAGAATTTCAACCATGGGACGAAGGAGGGAGCGATTACATGGGATCGTGGATCAACCATGTAGTGTCCATATGCTCACGTGAGAAAATACGAAGAACTCCTGAAGAGTTGACGATTTATTGGTGGAAGAATGATTAAATGCTGGCTTAATCATTTATTCAAAATGCTCGTCTGAGCCTTAGGCGAGAAAACCTAATTAATTATGACGAGGTGAGGGACCGACCATGGAGTCATGAAACCGGCCCTGGGTTGTCACGTGACCGCCTGACGATTACTTCATGAAAATCCAAAGCCTTTGGAAGAGTTTTGGACCTAATACGAGCAATTGTGCAAATTAGGTCAAAACTGTGAAAATTGATGGGACCGGCTCCCGTGAGACAAAGAGCCAATCTTGATCGGTCAAGATAGCGTGCTCGTGTCCCCAATGCGTCCGCGTCTCAGTCCTGAGAATTTTGATATTTTCTGGCGTGCAATTGAGCATCCATTCGAGAAAATATGTCAAAATTAGGGTTTCGACGAAAATGAGGAAAACACCATGAGATGATGAAAAATAATTATAAAATAAGGAATGAGGAGGCGTGGGACCGCGGTGGTCAAGGCATGGTCGGACGGTCTTGAGCACGGTCCTGTGGTGCCTTTTCCTTAATTTTATAATATTTTGATGTTTTTATGAAAAATTCATGAATTTTGAGAAATTTGATGAATTTAGGGAGTTTCCATGAATTGAAGGAGTTTTCATGAGTTCGGGGAAGGAAAAAATATTAAAATAATAAAACAAGGGCGTGTGGGACCGTGGAAGCGCGGCCGGCCGGCTAGGGCCCGGTCCCACGAGTTTCCCTAATTTTTTAATATTTTTAGGTATTTTGATGATTTGAGGGAATTTTTCCTAATTTGAGAGAAATACCATAAAATCAAGGAATTTGATGAATTCAAGGAAAAATAGGATAAATAATAGTAAAATAATAAATCAAAGGGCGTGTGGGACCGGCTAGGGCATGGCCGACCGGCTAGTTGCCCGGTCCCACAAGTTTTTTTTATAATTTTATTTTATTTATTATTATATGATGATCTGTTCAAAATACCATGAAATCAAGGAGTTTTTTCATGAAATTAGAGAAATAATAATAATAATAAAATAATAAGGAACCGTGGGGTGTGGGCCGGTTGGGACCAAGGCATGGTCGGTTGGCCAATGGTCACGCCCCACACTCCTTTCCTTAATTTTACATTAATTTTTATGGATTTATGGAAGTACCATGAAACCGAGGAGTTTCCTCGAGACGAAGGAGATTTGATAAAATGAGAGAATTTTCATCAAATCATGGAAAATAATAAAAATGCATTAAAAATATAAAACTGGCGTGGGATTGACCACGACACAGTCGGTCGTGTGTCCGTGCTCCCAGCACCCTGGTCAATATTATTTATTATTTTCTTCTTTATTTTGCATAGGTTCATCGTTTCGTTGTATTTTTGAAATACTCGTTCGTGCGGTGACTGTTAGTGTATCGTCGTTGAATACACCTTCACCATTTGAATCGGGGCTTACTTAGAGGTAGCTCAGACGCCCGGTTGTTGATTATTTATTACTAATTATGGAATTCAGTGGAGAATAGTTCACAAAACTGAGTAATAAGATGTTTATTATTAATTCATAGGATCAGCTGAGGATTCGACTACGAATTCAGAATAATAAAGTGAGCATTACCATTCCATGGGATCGTAGATTCGACCATAGAATCAGAGTAATTAAGATTTATCTATTACCATTTATGAGACCAGTTGTGGATTCGATCATGAAATCGGGGTAATGAGATAATATAGTTATTTCTATTCTATGAGATCAAGCCGTGGATTCGATCATAGAATCAGAACAATTGTTTATTGCCATTTCATGGGATCATGTCGTAGATTCGACCATGAAATAGGGGCGATTGTCATTGCCATTCCATGGGGGAAGGCGTGGATTCGACCATGGAATAGGAGCAATAATAGATTATTCTGGGAATTCAGTAGTGAATGTCACGGCAAAATTAATCTTAATTAGGAATAATTAACTTTGTGGCTCTATACTAGCAGAGCGAGCTGTCTAGGAGCACTAATTATCCTGATATGATCTTGTCGGTAAGTCATATCCTTTATATAGTCAGGGTAAACTCGTTGTTTGTTCCTGAAGACGTTACCGCTCTATACTAGCAGAGCAAGCTGTCTAGGAGCCGTCCATCTCGTGATACTATATAGAAATAATCACTGAAAGTGTTCAGTATTCATGAGATATGCCGTTGTCCAGTCGTGAGACTACATATCTACATGTATTCTGAGAGAAAGTACTCTCCGTTGAGAATTCGATGAGAGACACGTGTCTCAATATTCACGTCTGATTGCTGGATCAGAGCTTCGTATAATTATGAGTTTACGATTTTATCCCTTTTCGAAAATCCACCATCTACATTAAGTCCCCTTCTTACTGAGGAAAGCTGTGTTCCTCAGTCAGCATTAAATGGTGATTTTCCGGCCATAAATAATACCAGTAATTGAACTTAGTCCTAAGTTGAGACGTTACCGGATTTAGAGAGCATGAGCAAACCACGACTTGATGAAGGCTTCAATGTCACGATTGGAGCGTCTTTTGATGAGCATAAATTGGTGTTGAACCGCTGGTTTGGACGACGAGTCCGTGGTCGGTTAGGATTCGCGGGCCGGGCCCAATAAGGAAATCCTTGGAAAATTAGGTTTTGGAAATAAAATAAAATATAAAATGAATTAACCCTTTTTTTTAATTCACGACAAGCAACTTCATCACCTCTCCATCACCTCACGTCAACATGAGAAGGAGAAGTTTTCCGCCGATCAGCGCTGCCAGTCGCCGTTGCCGCCGGCCAAATTCCGGCTGACCAGGTGCGTTTTTTTTTTTTTTTTGCTGATGTTGTGACCTTCATGAGTTGTTCATGTTTTTATCATTATGAAGTTATATACATGTGTGTATATTAGTGTGAGTTTTATGAAAAACCCTCGTTTTTGAAAACGTATGTTCGTTCGATCGTTAATTTTGCAAACTAACTATAACCCCTGATTTAGGAGAGATTTTTTTTTTGGTATATGAACCTAGGTTCAGTGATAAAACTTAGTTTATGAGCTTTCATGTGTACCAAGGTTCTATCATAAAAGAAGTGAATTTTCATGAAATCGGAATAATCTTTCGTTTTATAGACATATAACGATGACACGAAAGAAAATATGTATGATGAACTTGTGCCCAGTGATAAAATTTTGATTATGAGCTTTCATGTAAATACAAAACTTTATCATATGTATGAGATGTGAGATTTCACAATATTTTTGAAATAAACCTTCGTTTTAAAGACAAATAACGACGATACGAAAGATTTTTATATATATATATATATATATGCAGCCGTGACATATATTGTGCAAAATATGATGGTATATTTTATTTGCATGAATTAGATAAAATTCTTGAGAATTTATGTAAGCAATGTTGCATTAATTGCTGTTTTTTGAAAAATCAGAAACGTGGCTTTTGAGGAACCTTCGAAGATAGACAATATATTTATGATGAAATATTTTATTGTTGTAAACTTCATAGGTCAGTTGTGTGAATGTTCACATTATGAAAATTGTGTCCGTGATTTTATGAAAAATCAGTTTCGAAATTAATAAAGTTTCGTTCGTTTTTGCAGTTTTCGAAGAGACGAACGATTTTGAGGTGTTAACTATACCGTTACTATCATTATTTTTAGTGGAAGTACAAAAGGTAAGAGTTAAGAGTTACCATTTTTTGCTGATGTTGGTTTGTTTACATAGTAGTAATCTTTGATCTTCCGGTTCCAGAAAATGTCGACCAACAATAACAGCAATTACGATTACTGGTATTCCTCTTTTTCCTCTGGCTCTTATGATGAGGATTTCGACGCTCCTGTAGCGAAATCAAAGGCTAGGGTTACCCAGGAAGGGGAGAATCCTAATGTTCCCTTGGGGTGAGCGAAGAGTCTCTTTTGCTGAACTCGAAAAGAAAAGAGCTGAAGACAAAAAGGAGGATGCCCGTCAACGTGAAAAAGATCGCACCCGGCGTAAGAGACAGAGGGTTGAGGAGAAGCGTCAATTCTTGGATGGGGTGCCTTCTGATTCTGATGCTGATGCTTCTGAAGGAGAGATCACATGGGAACCATCCGAGCGTTACATTAAACCTGATAGAGCATCAGAGGACGATGAAGAAAATTGAAGCTGAAGCTGCAACAGAAGATAACTCGGATTCAGATGATGTTATCTTCCGTCCACCGGACTCCACCAATGATCCTGACAGTCACTCTGAAGAAGATGATTCCGAGAAGGACAGTGACGATGAAGCTGACAACTCGGATGAGTCCGACGAGTAGTTTTACTTCCATCTTCTTTAGACTCTAGAGCATTCCCTTTTTAGTCTTCATAGTGGATATCTTTCTTTTGACTGTTTAACCGACTTTACTTCAATTAGACTTTTCTTCTGAATGATAAACATTTTGTTAACGTCGATTTCTTCTAATCCATGACATGGACCAATGTCCATATATCCAGATTCATCATGACTTGTCGATTTTCATGAGAAGTAACATAACACACGACTGCAAATTCATGACGTGTACAAGGCCGCGTGGCCTATCCTTTGACCCGTGACGTTCAGTCCCCAATGTGTTATTTTCCTCCGCGTCTTCGGTATCGATCTTTGAAGCCTAGGGTTTCAGTGAAACTCGTAACTGAGTTGACTATATGACCATCGCCTGATATATATATCTTCAAGACTCCAAATCTATGATCCACGCAAAAATTTCTTCTATTCCTGAGTCAGTTTCATCGTGCAGAGAAGTTTTGATCCTACCCTCTTGCCGTCATGCCGAGCAATAGAATTTCTTCTCAAGATGATCTTCAGTCGAAGCGTGAAATAGCAACGTCTATCTCAGTAAGTTGTACACTTATTCTTCTTCTCCTTTCTTGTCTTTGTTCAATCGATATTGTTGATCACAAGAGAATGATTTGTCGTGGGACTGTAAGAAGAATGCTACTCCTCATAATGCAAGGCCTAAGCGGACTGTTAGAGCTCCTTCCCGGTATGGATCGGCTCGTGCTGAAGATGGATCGTCTGTAAGTAAACCTATGACTCTTGAGATTGTATTGAGTCCCGGGATTAACACTCCTTTGTTTCATCGTAGGCGGATGTCCGTGTCGTCGTCGATGCTAGACGAAGAAAGAGTGGAAAGTCCTTGACCGTGGTTGAGGTTGAGGAAAGCAGTAACTAGGCATGTGAAGATTCTGCAGGATCCGTGGAGACTGGAGACAGTGTTCATGCTCGTGAATACCCAACCGCTGGACTTTTATTCGAAGCCCCATTGATTAATGCCTTCCCAGACAATGAAATGGTCGGCGGATTCGTGATTCCCAAATGTTATGTGTCTTTGTACACCAAGATCTGGAAGAAGTATGGTCACAGTGCTACCACAGAAGTGTGGAAAGGTTTTCTTCCAACCCTTTTAACCACGGTAGCGGGGCTATTGCCGAACTGCACCAATGGGATGAAATGGTCTCGAATTGTGAGATATTGCGATTCAGTGTAAGCTGGCTCCGTCGTCGTCTTGAGATAATCAAGGTTCATAAGGCGGCAGAGGCTGTTGATGCAATTTCCATGAATGCAACTTTACTGGATGAGGAGAGGATACTGGGTCTGGAGTCAGCAAGGGTTGAGAAAGCGGTCGAAGACTTGAAGGCAAAGACCAAGATTTTTCAAAAGAATCTAGACGAGGCTTCTTACAGGGATTACCCGTTTCTGGATGGTTTGCTCTGAGTGAGCATTTGTGGTTGTTGTTTTTTGAGTAAATCTGAGTTTCTAGTTAGGTGAAACAGTTGATCATGGTATGAACGAATTTTGCTCATTTATGAAATGTTTAATGAACAAATGAGCATTCGCATGCTCTTTGGAGGAATGAAATTACATTTTTGAAAATGCTTGAAATGATGAAGAGGTAGTTTCTTTCATGGATCAGGCATAATAAGCTTTGAGCCATTTGTCATTGATGATGTTTCCTTCCTTTCCTCCATTGATTGCTAAAATTTTGTAGTATCTGCTAGACACTGCTTTGATAACAACATATGGCCCTTCCCATTTAGGAGAGAACTTAGGAGCAGACATGTCTTGTTGAATGTGCTTTGTCGTCTTTAATACCAAATCTCCTACTTGAAATGTTCGAGGTCTTACCATTTTGTTGTAGGCTCTGGAGATACTTTGTTTGTAAGCTTCCACATATTTTTCCACCTTGGTTCTCCTTGATTCCAGCATATCTAGCTCAACAATTCTTGATCTGGAGATTTCGGCCTCATCCCATTGTACACCACTGATGCTGCAATTCTGGCTGAGGGAACTTTGATTTCTGCTGGAAGTATGGCGTCAGCTCCATAGACAAGGGAATATGGCGAAGTCCCAATCGAGATCCTTGGTGCAGTTCTGTAAGCCCATAGATCCATGGGTAATTGCTCATGCCATGATCGAGGATTGTCATAAATCGTCCGGCTGATAATCCTGACCAAAGTCTTGTTGGTACTTTATGCTTGACCATTTCCTTGTGGATAGTAAGGCGTGGAGAAGATTTGTTTGATCCCATATTTATTGAGCAGCTTCTCAACATCTTGATTGGCAAAAGGAGTTCCGTAATCTGTGATGATATGCTTAGGAACTCCAAATCTGCATATTATGTGCTCTTTGATGAAGGCGACAATCGTAACTCCAGTGGTGCTTCGAAGAGGAATAACTTCGACCCACTTGGTGAAGTACTCTGTCGCAGTGATGATGTATTCATGTTGTTTTGAAGATGATGGATTGATATTCCCAATGATATCTAGTCCCCAGCTGTAGAAATGCCACAGACTATTCACAGAATTCAACGGGAGACAAGGAGTGTGGATGAGATTACCATGGGTTTGGCATTGGTGACACCTCTGAACGTGTGCGGCTGCATCATCTTCCATGGTTGGCCAATAATATTTCTCATGAATTTGAAGAAATAGTTTCCTCTTTCCTTGATGTTCTCCATCATGTACTTCCTTCAGGATTGTAGGGATTTCATGTTCGGCTAAGCACCTCAGTAAATTTAGACCAAAGATTTTGCGGTATAAGATCTCATCGAGATAGACGAATCTCTTAGCTTTCTGAATGAGTTTGACTGCTTGCTTCTTTTCCAGTGGTAGTTCGTTGTCCCAGAGGTATTTGATGTAAGGCTCCCTCCAGTCCCCAGTGTGGTGGACCGTCAAAACCTCCAAGTGATGAGGAGGTGTTTGGCAATCAGGACAAGATCTTTGTAAAGCTCTTGACTGAGTCTCCATGGATGGCCAGTAGTACCCCATTCTTTGAAGCTTTCTGTAAAGTGTTACCACTAACGTTTTCCCGCAGACTTCATCATGTATGCGCTTGAGTTGTTCTTCCACTTCGTCGCTCCCAAGACATCATGATAGAGATCCATCAGGGTTTCGATAGTATAGACCTCCATGAAGCAAGAAGCAGTTCTTCAATTCCTTGAGGCTGACTTGGCCTTCTGAAATAGAGCTGCTCAATTCATGAATGATGGGTGCTCGCCAATCGTTCGCTGGAATGTCTTCGATCTGAGTGAGCCAAGTTGAAGATATTGTAAGCCTCTGTACAGTGATCCTTTTCTGTGCTCCTTCGAATTGCAGCTTGGAGGTGAGAGTTGCTAGGCAATCAACATGCCTATTGTTAGTCCGTCCAATATGGACGATCGTTGCGTCAGCAAAATAGGTCAACAGTCGCTGAGCTTCGGTTATGAATGAATCAAGTGTGATTTCTTTGAGAGAATATGTTCCATTCATCTGGTTGACCAATAATTTTGAATCTCCCCTTATCTCGAGGTGTGTTGCTCCTGCTTGCTTGGCCAAAGATAATCCTAATAGGAAGGCTTCATATTCCGCTGAGTTGTTGGTGCTGTGGAAATCCAACTTGAAGGAATGTGAGAAAATTTTACCAGATATAGACACAAGCACTACGACCGCTCCTCCGGTGTTACTACTAGGGGTGGCAGACCCATCAAAGTATAGAATCCATGTTTCTTCCTTGATGACCAAGATGTCTGGGAATTCGCCGGGCACTTCTTCATGTAGTTTTGTTGTGTCTTCCCCTGGAAAAGCAGCGAGCAAGTCTGCTACCGCTTGACCTTTGATGGCTTTAGGTGGCGTGCAAGCTATGTCAAATTCTGACATTTGGAGTAGACACTTCGCTGGTCTCCCTATCAAGGCTGGCTTTGATAGCAAGAACTTTATGGGATCAGCTTTGGAGATGAGTACGACCCTGTTAGATAGCAAGTAATGTCTGAACTTCTGGATTGCATGTACCAAGGCCAGGCATGCCCTTTCGGCCTTTGGATATCGAAGTTGAGCATCTCTCATTGTGCGGCTGAAGTAGTATATCGATCGTTCGACGCCTTCGTCGTCTTCCTGAGTGAGGAGTGCGCCGATGGCGACGTCACTGGAGGCTGTGTAGAGAATCAGAGGTCGTCCCTGCACTGGAAACCTCATGACAGCCGGCGAAAATAATATCTGTTGTATTTTATGGAAAGCTTCTTGTTGAACAGCTGTCCAGGTGAAACTTGCTCCTTTCTTTAGCAGAGGTGTGAACGAAGCAATGAGTTGAGCTAATCCAGGAATGAAGCGTCGAATATAATTTAACTTTCCCATAAAGCTATCTAGTTCCTTCACAGTACGTGGAGGAGGCATGGTGGTAATAGCTTTTGCCTTGTCCATGTCGACTTTGATCCCTTCAGCCGTGACCAGGAATCCTAAGAATTTTCCGGAAGAAACTCCGAATGCGCACTTCAAAGGATTCATTTTTAATTTGTATTCCCTGCACCTTTCAAACACCTGCCTTAGAACTTCGAGATGAGATGCTCGAGTCTTCGATTTTACCACCACATCATCAACATAGTCTTCTACTTGCTTGTGCATCATGTCGTGGAATATGGCAGTCATGGCTCGTTGATAGGTGGCACCAGCATTCTTTAATCCAAAGGGAATCACAATGTAGTGAAAATTCCCAATGGGAGTACAGAACGCATTCTTGTTGGAGTCATGTTCATACATCTTGATCTGGTTGTACCCACTATAGCCGGCTATGAATGAGAACATACCGTGACCACTGGTTGCATCGACGAGCATGTCAATGTTGGGTAGAGGAAAATCATCCTTTGGACAACATTTATTCAAGTTCCTGAAGTCGACACAACATCTGATTTGACCATTTTTCTTCTTAACAGGTAACACATTTGCTAGCCACGTTGGATGAAGAATAGGCTTGATGAACCCTGCTGCCAACAGTTTCTGGATTTCGACCTTGATTTGCTCCTCGACTTCGTGTCTAAATTGTCTGGGCGGTTGTTTGATAGCTTTGGAACCAGGGACGATGTGCAGGTGATGGGTGACGAGTTTTTCATCCAGACCCGACATTTCTTCGTACGTCCAGGCGAAGACATCTTGATATTCTTTCAATAATTTTACCAGCTCGGTCCGTTCATCTGGTGATAGCGCTGAACTGATCATGATTGGCCTTGGATCGTATTCAGTCCCAATGTTGATTATTTCAAGATCGTCAGTGGTAGAGTCAGTGCCGTCCTGTAGCTATCGTGGGGCATCTTGGACTTCTTCTTCAAGTGATAGCTCACTCTGACACGATTCTTCATGGTGGGGAGACTTTTCATCGTTCTCCCCGATTAATTGTTAATCTTTCCGTCGGCGATAAATGACTCTCCCTTCTACGTCTCGATCGGTCGTGAAGTTTGTCCCTAGAGTTGAGGCTTGATCATTATGGCATTTAGTCGGTGTATTAGGTGACTTGATCATTTTAGCAGCTGAGGATGACGGATCGTTATAAGCCTTCTCGATAGTCTTCCAGTTTGGAAGTGGAGTATCGAATCCTACTTGGAGGTTCCGGGACGCCTTTTTGAGATTCAAGGAACTCAGTATCATAGACGGGAGCATAAGGAGATGATGAAGCCGGAATGCGAACAATCTTGTTGTCGAGCAGGGCCTTTATGCATTGATGGTATGTTGAAGGAACCACCTTGTTATCATGGAGCCATGGGCGTCCCAGTATTATATGGTAGTCAGGTTCTTGCTCGATCACATGAAACTTTGCTTTCGATCGAATCGGCCCCACCCTCAAATCTATGTATGCATATGCATATGTATGGCTTTGACTTCCTTCAAATCCTGTCATTAGGATGGGATAGCGAACGATTTTACCTTGTGGGAATCTGGCCATCCTGGGAGTCTTCATAGTGACAATGTTGGTGGAAGCACCGGTGTCAACAAGAGCTCTTCTAAATTCGGTGCCTTTGATGAAACCAGTGACATACAATGCTCGGTTGTGTCCTTCATCTGTCATGCGATCTTCTTCTCCAAAAGAGATGTTGTCGATCGAATGCCAAAGCACTAGGGATACTTCTTCATCTGATGGTGTTGGTGGCGTTATTTGCATGCTGGATGATATCTGGTTGAGTGCTGAAAATGTGTTTGTGCGCTGATCCCTGGAGAAGTGCAGGAGTTCACATAGATTTTCAATCAAATGTGTGAACTCTTGTTCCACCGGCTTCTCGTATGTGGTGAAGTTGTTGATTTGAGGGTCAGATGACGCTTCAGTCCCCGGTGTTGAGGCTTCTGGAGCGGAGATACCGCCTAACTCGGACGTTAATCTGATGAGAAAGTCGAAGATGTGGTTTATCGTCTCCTTCATCAGGTCCATGTTCCTGGTATGGACCTCTAGGATTAGAGCCAACTCTCCCAAAGTCGGGATCCCTCTGCCTTCCATGCCGCCAGGTGTAACATGAGGAATGTTGCCGTTTGAAATATTCTGATCTGAATTAGTTGAATTAGTCCTAAGACCAACCATCTTGTGAGATTGTTAGACTGCAACCGAGAGAATGACCTCCCACTGTGGTCGTCAATCTGTAGATGGGGAAAAACGATTTGCTGGTTTTTAAGGAATTGAGGAGAGACGACCGTACGGAGGAGACTCCTCGAACTGAGCGAAATATTAAACCTCACACAGATGCACCGCTGTAAAGGGGGTGCTTTATATTCGAGAGATCAATCTGTAGTACTCCGGCCTAAATCAAGACAATGACTGTTCCAGAGTAAATTCGGTCACAAGAGAGGATGGGTTGATATGTAGGAGGGAAGCTGAGAAATGTGTGGAATCAATGATAATCAAAGATTATGGGTGTGTGAATTCCGAATACGATAAACTCTGAGTGATTGAAATTGCTCAATTGAGAGTAGTTGCTCAATTGATGAGTTGACGATCTCGTGTTGTTAGTTTGACGTGAGATTGATGATACTGATGATGTCGATGATTCAATCATGATTCAGAGACTTATTTATATTGTTGGAATTGTAGACATCATGATTCCATGAAGTGTGACAGTTGATGGAATCAAGGAGTGGGGAAGTGGAGATCGTGTTTGAAACCAGTTGTTCAACGTGTGGAGACTTGGTCGATTTTCCACCCACTACCTCGTGAATTCCTTCAACTGATTGCACGACTTGCTCACATTCCATCGTGTGTTTGAACACACGTGCCGTAGACCGCCAGACCAAAACCCTAAGTGATATCCCCCAAGTGACACGATTGACGTCTAATGGTTTGTTAGTCAATTGATGACTTCGTGGTTTGATGGGACGACGAGTCCATATAGTTGCTGAGTTGAACATGATGTTCTGAAACTCATGAGTTGAACATGTCATGAGACATAGGTATAGTTCTTACGATGAAGTGAGCAAGTATTGCTCATTCGATGGATCGTTGAATATTGATTTTTGAACCAATATCCCTTGGTTTGAGCAAATATTTATCATCTGAGCAAGTGTTTCTCATGTGATGAATTGTTGAATATTTGATCGTCTGAGCATGTGTTGCTCATCTGATGGATTATTGGCAGCGTACCAAAAATATTAATTAGAATACTGGTCGTTGAACCGAGCATAATTAATAAAATTAATGAGCATGAGGTCGTCGTAAAATTATTAAGGTTGGAATCTGGAATGATGATCATTGGATTCAGAAACCCTAATTTGATCAATTTATGATCAATTCATGGTTCGTCAGAATTTCAACCATGGGACGAAGGAGGGAGCGACTACATTGGATCGTGGATCAACCATGTAGTGTCCATATGCTCACGTGAGAAAATACGAAGAACTCCTGAAGAGTTGACGATTTTTTGGTGGAAGAATGATTAAATGTTGGCTTAATCATTTATTCAAAATGCTCGTCTGAGCCTTAGGCGAGAAAACCTAATTAATTATGATGAGGCGAGGGACCGACCATGGAGTCATGAAACCGTCCCTGGGTTGTCACGTGACCGCCTGACGATCACTTCATGAAAATCCAAAGCGTTTGGAAGAGTTTTGGACCTAATACGAGCAATTGTGAAAATTGATGGGACCGACTCCCCGTGAGCCAAAGAGCCAATCTTGATCGGTAAAGATAACGTGCTCGTGTCCCCAAGGCGTCCGCGTCTCAGTCCTGAGAATTTTGATATTTTCTGGCGTGCAATTGAGCATCCATTCGAGAAAATATGCCAAAATTAGGGTTTCGACGAAACTGAGGAAAACACCATGAGATGATGAAAAATAATTATAAAATAAGAAATGAGGAGGCGTGGGACCGCCGTGGTCAAGGCATGGTCGGACGGTCGTGACCACGGTCCCGTGGTGCCTTTTCCTTAATTTTATAATATTTTGATGATTTTATGAAAAATTCATGAATTTTGAGAAATTTGATGAATTTAGGGAGTTTCCATGAATTGAAGGAGTTTTCATGAGTTCGGGGAAGGAAAAAATATTAAAATAATAAAACAAGGGGGTGTGGGACCGGGGAGGCGCGGCCGGCCGGCTAGGCCCGGTCCCACGAGTTTCCCTAATTTTTTAATATTTTTAGGTATTTTGATGATTTGAGGGAATTTTTCCTAATTTGAGAGAAATACCATAAAATCAAGGAATTTGATGAATTCAAGGAAAAATAGGATAAATAATAATAAAATAATAAATCAAAGGGCGTGTGGGACCGGCTAGGGCATGGCCGGCCGACTAGTGGCCCGGTCCCACAATTTTTTTTCATAATTTTATTTTATTTATTATTATATGATGATTTGTGCAAAATACCATGAAATCAAGGAGTTTTTTCATGAAATTAGAGAAATAATAATAATAATAAAATAATAAGGAGTGTTGGCCAATGGTCACGCCCCACACTCCTTTCCTTAATTTTATATTATTTTTTATGGATTTATGGAAGTACCATGAAACCGAGGAGTTTCCTCGAGACGAAGGAGATTTGATAAAATGAGAGAATTTTCATCAAATCATGGAAAATAATAAAAATGCATTAAAAATATAAAACTCGCGTGGGATTGACCACGACACAGTCGGTCGGTCGTGTGTCCGTGCTCCCAGCACCCTGGTCAATATTATTTATTATTTTCTTCTTTATTTTGCATAGGTTCATCGTTTCGTTGTATTTTTGAAATACTCGTTCGTGCGGTGACTGTTAGTGTATCGTCGTTGAATACACCTTCACCATTTGAATCGGGGCTTACTTAGAGGTAGCTCAGACGCCCGGTTGTTGATTATTTATTACTAATTATGGAATTCAGTGGAGAATAGTTCACAAAACTTAGTAATAAGATGTTTATTATTAATTCATAGGATCGGCTGAGGATTCGACTACGAATTCAGAATAATAAAGTGAGCATTACCATTCCATGGGATCGTAGATTCGACCATGGAATCAGAGTAATTAAGATTTATCTATTACCATTTATGAGACCAGTTGTGGATTCGATCATGAAATCGGGGTAATGAGATAATATAGTTATTGCTATTCTATGAGATCAAGCCGTGGATTCGATCATAGAATCAGAACAATTGTTTATTGCATTTCATGGGATCATGTCGTAGATTCGACCATGAAATAGGGGTGATTGTCATTGCCATTCCATGGGAACAGGCGTGGATTCGACCATGGAATAGGAGCAATAATAGATTATTCTGGGAATTCAGTAGTGAATGTCACGGCAAAATTAATCTTAATTAGGAATAATTAACTTTGTGGCTCTATACTAGCAGAGCGAGCTGTCTAGGAGCATCAATTATCCCGATATGAGCTTGTCGGTAAGTCATATCCTTTATATAGTCAGGGTAAACTCGTTGTTTGTTCCTGAAGACGTTATCGCTCTATACTAGCAGAGCAAGCTGTCTAGGAGCCGTCCATCTCGTGATACTATATAGAAATAATCACTGAAAGTGTTCAGTATTCATGAGATATGCCGTTGTCCAGTCGTGAGACTACATATCTACATGTATTCTGAGAGAAAGTACTCTCCGTTGAGAATTCGATGAGAGACACGTGTCTCAATATTCACGTCTGATTGTTGGATCAGAGCTTCGTATAATTATGAGTTTACGATTTTAGCCCTTGTCGAAAATCCACCATCTACAATAGGGAATTGTACCTTTGTCTCTCCAGCCACAGCCGCTACCAAGTGTGTACACTTCAACATGACCTTTACGAGTGTTGCGACGATAATAGATTCTAGCAATCTTGTACTCATTGGAAGACCTAGCATACCCAAATCCACATGATATGCCACCAAAGTTGAGCACTTTTTCGCCTATATCCCTGGGAGGACGAGCCTCTGGTTCCACCACTAGTTCAGGAAGATAAACATATTCTCTAGTAATGGGATTAAAAATATAGATGGGATCTATAACTCGGTGGCATATAAACACGCAAATCAAACCATTGCATGAGCCAACAAAGTGATCAAATATTTTATTGCGTATAGGAGGATGATTGATCTTTTTTAGATTTTCCTTGTAAGAGTATTTCTCCTTGGCGCTAATCCTATCGTTAAGATGTCTCCAGTGGTAGAGCAATGTTGGGGCATCATAATTTTCACTTTGACTAGCAAAAAAGAGGCTTGGTACCACCTTAGCGGCAATATTACTGCCCTTATCGTACAAATTGTTAATTTGGTGACCAAGGTGCATATTAGCAAAGTAATTTCCACTTTGATGTACAAGAGTTGGCCACTTTTTACATACCAGCTTGCAATTTAAAACAGACTCCGTTGGAACTCTAGAAAGAATATTTAGTAAAGCATCCGAGGGGAGAGACTCCATATCCTAGAAAAAAATAATAATATTAAAAAGAAAAGATTAGAAAAGAAATCAATAAAAGGTTTTTGAATCTTAAATCATTAAATGACTCTATTTTTAATCTTAACATATTAAGATAGTTATATTCCATAGTCTATTATTTTTGGTGTAGGTTTTAGTTTGATTGTATTATGTAAGATTGATTATGATTTACATAGATGCACAGAACAAATTTGAGAGACATACGTGTACAATATATTTTTCTTTTCGGTTAGGCTTGGCGATAAAATTACAAATCAGACCTAGTTAGGTCGGACGTTTAGTTAATTAGGACCGAATTGATCTAGTTTATCTTATCAGATCTTCAACTACTATATATCAGTAGTACTGGTAAATTAGGGGGGTGGGGTGGATCACATCAAAAACCGGTACAACTGAGTAATGGTGGTGATAACGTGCTCAATTTTATTTCCAAAATATTTGTAGTGATTTTTTTATGAAAACTTATGGATCTAATAACACAGAATGAATTCATAACTAAAATCAAAAAACAAGAACATACCTTCAATTGTATTGTATTATGTAAGATTGATGATGATTTACTTGGATCTCTTAATTGAATCTTCTATCAAGCCACAGCCTTTCAATTCATTCTATGGACATATATTTATGCACCTTATCTTTCCTTTTCTTAACCAGTAAACAGAGTTTGGAAAGAGGGGTTTGAGATTCCTTAGATAGTTCCATTAATTTGTGATCAACGGTTCAAGGAAAGAGGGGTTATATTATGAACGGCCATAGATTTTGATTTCTAAATCACTAATTAGTGATTAGTGATTAGGGTTTAACCCTAAACAGCAGCTACGCACGTGCAACTGCACTGACATTGCCACTCTGGTTTGTATTTTCGGTATCCTAATCTGTACATACAATGGGATCTTTGTCACGATCATCAAAGTCTCAGTTTCTTTCTCTCTCTCAGTTTCTTTCTCTTGATTTGTTTACATCAAGTTAAAAAGCCTCCATTATCAGCCCATAATTATTGTTTCTTTGCTGTATTTGATTTCATCAAAATTATATCTTAGACATTCCGACTAATCAATTAGGAATTTTGTTTTTCAAGATTGTCAGGCGAATTCAATGTCGTCTCCAGTATCCTCTTACTCAAAGACCAAGCTGTAGCACATCGATCCAATGGAGAGAGTTTCTCTCCTGCACAAAGGGCATCAAAAGATCTGTCTTGGAACCCTTTAACCGCCCAGGAGGATGCCAGAGTAAGCTTCGAAGATACCACACCTCAGTCCATCTGAGCACAAACCTCAGAGGCTCATCGGAATTGCATAGGCAAGGTACTTCTCAAAGTGCTCAAATATTGCAAGACGAATCTCCAAAGCATGAAAATATAGTGGGCTTCACAGATCGATGAAGAACACCCGTTGCCAAGTCACTGAGACGTGATCCCAACACAGAACGGTAAGATCTTGTCATCCAAAGCACAGCAAATATCACCTACAACCCCAACAGATATTGAGCAAACCTGGTACTCCTCAAAATTCTGCAAACCCCGTCTCCAAATACTTGCAGAATTCTGGCATGTACTTGCCAAATTCGGAACCAGTAGCATAAGCCAATACCATGATAGCAAGCATCGCTTCTTCATGTACTGTAGAGCTGTGGCAACCAAACACTTAAGAGGAATAACATCATAATTTGATCTGCTGCCTGAAGAATAACAGTCTTGCTCTCATCTGAAGCACACCATCACCTGAAGAACACCGAAGAGCAGAGCTTGTAAGTCTCCCTGCTTTTATTTATCATCTGATGATAGGATCTGAAGATTCATAGTCTAGGACAACCTGGTCATAATGACAGGTAAGAGCTGAGAAATGACGTTTGTTGACTCCGCAATATTGGAATACCTAAGAACCTCATTGAGGGTCTTCATATGCAGAAGATATGAGCCTGGAATCACTGGCTTCAGTTCTCTCTGTGGCAGCAAGCAGGGAAGATATTGTGCTAGGGAGATGAGGTGAGAGGAGAGAGAAACTTGTACCAGCATCCTCATATTTTGAGGCAAGGAAGTAAATTCCCCACAGACCTTCACTGCAACATTTGGAACTTTAATGCTCTTTAGCAACACACCCGTGATGTGACGAAGATTCACAGGAGTGATCACAGAAAAACCAAGGGCAGGTGAATGCAATGTCTCAAACATCCTACTTAAAGACCACGCCGTATACTTTACATAGCCGTTCTCATCCTTCATTGAATGAAGCAACAACTCCAAACCAGCATTTACTAATGGAGAGTGTTTGTCTCCTGCACAAAGCGCATGACAAGGGGCACTACCGAATCTCCTGCAGTGCTTGCGACAAACCCAAGGCATGTCCCACCACAGACAGACAGATTCCAAACAATAATGTCTCTTACAACATAAGAACCAGAGAGGGCAAGTACTTGAATCACCCATTAAGATAATAGAACATGTTGAATCATTCCTTGTACCCAAGGTGCTGTTTTTTTTGAGCTGATCATCTTTCGGCTCCAAGACACTCTCCTAAAAACTCGGCATAAAACACTCTTTCCCTTGAACTATAACTTTGGACCCAGTGTATCAGCTAGATCATCCAACACCCATACAACAACTTTAGAAACACTTTCATCCCTGAAAGGCAAAGGAAAAATATAATCGCAGTAGGATACTCCTGCACTCACCGAAATACAACAGACCAAATGAGATTATGTAGAACAGAAACTGGGAAGCATAACATAACATACCTAGATAAGCATAACATACCTCATCTTATCACTGAACACGAACTCAATAAATTCCAAAATACGCATGTGGCAACATCAGATCTTCCTATGAACACTATAACCCTTCACCCCCGGAGGATACCAGAGTAAGCTTCAAAGATATCCTCAGTTGACTCCCATAATCCATCATCTCATTATCATCATTGTCTATATTAGCACAAACTTCAGAAGCTTCCTAACACATTCTTCAGTATCTAATGAATTATTATGAATAATACCAGCTAACCCGGTAGATTCGGCTCTTGAAATTGATAGAAGTTTCCTGCTACAGCTGTCCGTACAGTTGAGTCTGGTGATTGAGCCACCAACGAAACTATGTAATCTCCACCACAGGTTTTATCTTCTGAAAACTACAAAACCAAGCGCACAACGAAAAAGACCAACAACAGTTTCATAGATCTGAATTATCATAAACCCCTAAAACCCTAATAATAATGTTAAGTTTATATATTCAAGATTTGGATTTCCTTCTTTCAGTTATATATACAATAACAATTCCGCATATATAACAAACATGCAATGAGTGCAACGAAAAAGAAGCAATTTCTGCATTCCGGAGATGTTAGAACAATGCTATATTCAACGACCATGGCAAACATGTATCAAATTGCCAAAAAAACGCCATACCTACATACCTTGTAAAGGTGGGAAGAAAATGACTACTGGGAGTAAACAGAAAGCAGAGGGATATGAATGTCGCTATCGTCACCATCCTTTTATGCTACCACCACGCCAACATGGTGTTGGTATGGAGGCACTTCCACTTCAGCAACTTCCGTGGCTAGGTCAACTACCACTCCACCAATCCAGTACTTGTGCCTGGGGAACAGACTGTTGAAGACCAAGCTGATATGCTGTTACATTCAGATCCTTCTCGCTCAACCAGTGCATCAGCTTCCTCAATGTAGGTTGTCCCTGAGAACCCACCTGTCTCGCAAGGTCCACACAATATCTCTGTGCTTAAAACCTTGGTGGGACTGGCTCTGCCATAGAAAATACTCAAATAGGGGTAGTTCCAAGTTCGGAAAAGTGTTGATGTAATCAATCCTCCAACTAGTGTGTTCCATCACCTTGTTTAGTTTCAGGCACACAAGACAAGCTGCCGTTGCTGTGGAGGTTGCAATTGCAGGCAAGATTCTCCCAGCGATAAACTTAGCTTCGACTTGTCAACTTCAGGATTGTCGCATGTTAGCCAATCCAGCTATCAAGTCCATATGGTAATTTGTGACATCATCCTGCATAAAAATCAAGAGACATTTAACTAAAAGGTTCACTAAATTAAAGCAACAAAAGAAAAATTAAAATCATTTCATGTTAAGCTGACAAAGGTCAGTCTATTCCTGCTCAAGCAATAGACGGAAGTGGGCACCACCAGATCACTAAGGGTCAATAGACTCGTTAAATAAGAGCTATCCAAAATCACTTCATTGCAGATCTCTGGTCCAAAATCCTAAAGTATATCGTAAGAAGAAGGAGCATCATTCCGCTGGTTAACTTGCAATAATATAGACATACCTTTTCAAATTGTATTGGACAAGTAGGAGTTAACTTCTGTTGGTTTCTTCTCGAGTAAGCCCTCGAACTCAGAGCGAGCACACACCAAGCAGTGATCAACGTTGTGTGGGACTGAGTGAAGACTGCACATTGGTGCCCGCTTTTCTTGACGCACCATAGTTCTCCGTCAAAAGAGGAATAACCATCTCAGCGTTGCATTTAGCTCCTAATGTTCCAGACTCCAGAAGCGGTTTCTGGATATACGAGCACTTCCGGTTCATGTATATCCTAATGTGGACGCTTCTAGTGCACTCAAAACAGCATTCAGATTCTCCCAATATGCATCATAGAACACACTATCTGTTTCAGGGGACGCGCGATTTGCGGAGCTTCAATGTGCAAGTGTGGATTTATCGACGCGCTGCAGAGGCAGCAACTTTAGACTTAGCCTGGCCGCCGTTCCAATCCCTGAAAAGAAACTGTCTGCTACGATTACCCTTCTCAATGACATCCTCATCAGTAGTCGTTAGCTTCCCTTGGTTATTGCAAGAAACTCCCATCGTTAGCTTCACGGCCAAGAGCACCAGATCCAATCATAAACACTTTAAATTCCTCAGATTTCTTCTGAAACTTGGATCCGAACATTGCTATCTGGGCATCGTACCGGCTATTCACTGGTTCAAATTGTTAGGATCCTATGGCTCAGCAGGAGCCAGGAAGAGATCCAACAGAGTCAAAGTAAAAGAACTGTTTCAAAGTACCAAGTAAAACATAGATTAGAATACAAACAACAATATAACTAAAGGTTCAGTTGCAACAATATAACCAAGAAAAACATACATTAGAACTCCTCCCCACAATACATCAATCTCGGCGAAAAGAAGACAAGTCCCACGGCTTCATTGTCCCTTCATCATGAAGAGTTACGGATTTGAAGACAATTCCCACGGCTTCACAATCCCTTCATCATGAAGAGTTACGGATTTGACACCAGCCAGAATAAGATTCTTTGCTGCAAACAAAAATCACACATGATAAGGCTGAGAATAAAAGATGACGATCAATAAGCATAAATGGACCTTTAGAACACACACTAATAGCTATGTGCAGTGTTAAACTGAACAATTTAGTTTCACATAAGAACATTCAGTGATTACATAAGCTGTAGAAGACCTTGAATTTGGAAGTTTGCACATTGTTACAAGTAATAATGTAAGAACCAGAACATTCATTTATGCAAAACAAATTCAATGACAAAATGAGCTGAACAAGCTCAAGGAAACAAGATTAAAAGAAGAAAATCAGATCAAACTAAGTACAACAAAAACCTCATCTTCTCATAATAAAATTCAATTATAAACATTTAAAAAACTAAAATCTACAAATTTCAACTCTAACTTAGAACAAAAGAGAGAAACATATACCAATTTCTGCACCCAATCCATTCATCCCAGAGATAAGCACATCCGCCCCAAACAGCCGACTATGAAGATCCTCATCAATATCACCTGAACTTCTGTATCCAGAATAGTCATCACAATATCTCCACTACTACCAGTATTAAAAAGTTCCCGCTACTGCTGTTGATTTCTCAGTAACTAATGAGATCATACAATCGATCCTCAACTTCTTAAGTTGCAATTCAACCGTGTTGATTTTGGTATTGGTATTGGTTTGTCGCTCATTTTAGGAAGCAAATCTGGGATTGAATTGTTTTGTATTGGTGGTGGTTTAGGGTTTTCAAGAGTGAAAATGGGGCAATTGAATTCTGCAGGGGTATCGCCTCGACTTTGCCGAGAAACAAGTGGTAAGTTTGGACATGGTGGGGCATGGGTCCATGACCATTTTTTTTTATTTTTAAATGAACCGTTTTTTTTGGTGACTACTCAAAAATGGTGGGGATTACTCTCCATTTTTTTGGGTGGATATTAGAAATACCCTTATCTAAGTTTTTTTTAATACCAAACTTATCCTCGGTAATTAAATTAGTTAGTATAATGATTAGTTAGTGATCAGTGAGGTTAGATTAATTAGTTGGTTTTTTTTTTTTTTTTTTTAAGATGATTGATTTGGAAACGAGGGTTTTGGGTACTTAGGTATATTTCAAATTTACTTAATCTTGTTTGAATTGGCATACACTTTCGAAAAATGAAAATTTTATAAACTGATTTCGGCTACGAAATCTGAAGAACAGGTAGCCGAACTCTTCTGCTAGTGTAGTTCGGCTAATGCTTTTGAAGACACAGATACCCGAACTCATCTTTAATGGAGTTTTTGCTTTCAGAGAAAAGTTTGGTTATGAAAAAAATTGCGAGGTAACCGAACTAAAAGTTCGGCTAGGAAATTTTTTGCGACGTAACCGAACTTAAAGATCGGCTAGGAAATTTTTTTTTGCGACGTAATCGAACCAGAAGTTCGGTTAGGAAAAAAAAACTGCGACGTAACCGAACTTTTTTCTGAAAGCAAAAACTCCATTAAAACTAAGTTCGACAACCTGCACCTAGAAACTTTTTTTTTCTTCGAAATAGCTGAACTTTCCTTCATGTTCTTCGTTTCCATCAGGTTCGGCTAGTTCGACCAAAAATTTCCCAAAATTCCTAACCGAAGTTCTCTCTGCGACTTCCATTTTCAACTCATTTTACGATTACTTCTCATTTTTTCAACCAAAAACGAATGAAAAATAATGAGTTTGTTATAATTTTGATTTTGTTAATGATTTAAATTAAGCTATATATAGAGGTGGCGGCGGTGGTGGTTTGAGGTGGTCGGTGGTGCTGGTAGCGAAGGTGGTAGGTGGTGGCCGGTGGTGGTGAGCGGCGGTGGTGATGGGAGGAGGTGGTTATATATATATATAGGTGGTTATTAGGTTGGTTTTAAATTGAATTAGGTTAAGGATAGGTTAGTCAATTCTACACTTTAGGATACCCCTTATAACTATAGGATAGATGTTCCAATCACAAAGTAGTCCCCCACCATTTTTGGGTAGTCTCCAAAAAAACGGTTTTTTTTTTTTATGGAGGGGGTAAGATTTTGTTAAACGGATAACAATTGGGCTGCAGAAACGGTCAGATATAAATTACAAGCCCAATAATTGGATCCCAATTATCAATTCCAAAGTTAACTGGAATGGAATACAACGTTCCAGTTAAAAATCAAATCAGTGAAACTAAGGGCCTGTTTGGTACAGTTTTGAAAAACAGTTTTGAAAAACAGTTTTCCACTGTTTTAAAAACATACCCTTTTTTCCTTGTTTTCATTTTCTAAAAATTGTTTGGTAAACTGTTTTTGAAAACAAGGAAAACCAACTAAATCGGATCAAATGTAAAGATTCGTCTAAGAGATAGTGATATTAGCCATGACTCACTTGCAGTCATTCCCCATCTCTTACTTTGTTCTGAAAAGAAGAAAAGAATAAAGAAAAGAAAAAAAGAGAAAACACAGAAAACAATAATTTGTTGTTTTCATTTTTTTGTTTTTAAAAACAGAAAACAGATAGAAAACATTTTCTGAAAATGTTCTTACCAAACGCGTTTTCTCCTGTTTTCTGTTTTCTCTGTTTTTAAAAACAGAAAACTGTTTTTGAAAACTATACTAAACGGGACCTAATATTTTAGAACCAGGAATGCAGCTCCCCACGTTGAAAAATTAGCCTATTGATTTCGATTATTAACATATCCTTGTCTGTACCCTTTTTCTTCGCCTCATATTCATGTCATTCCATACCACCCAACTAACTGCAAACGGAGTAATGTACAAGACCTTTTATGCTAGCTTTTTACATGAGCCAGTGTGCCATTATAGAATTTGGTCTTTGAAAGTTTTTGTGCACCCAATCAGTATCCAAAGATGTTAAAAGCTTCTCCCATATGCTTCTGATGAAAGGGCATTGCAACAAGATGTGATTCACTTCTTCTTCTTCAGCATTGGAAAAACAACATTTTAATTCCTGCATTTCACAAACTCTCCTATCTAGGTTGTCTATTGTTGGGATGGCATTTTGAATTGCTAGTCATACTAACAACTGAGCTTTTAAGAAACCCAGTTAAAAAGTTCCAACATCTTGATAATCCATCAAGTTCTGGAACAAGTGCAGAATTGAAAAACAAGCATAAGTAAAAATATGCATATTCACTACATTCATTTGGCGTTAGGAAAACCTAGTTAAGAAGTTGTTTTTCGACTTCTATAAGTAAAAAATATAAAAATATCAATGGTGATCTTGCGTATATAATTACGCAATGACTTCAGAAAGACTAGCAAAAATAAAACATCAAAAGTTATTTTGCATGGCATTTTCTAGAGCTATCCCCAAAAGAATTTGGGGCTACTTATTTACATTCATCCAATGAAAGTATCTATGGGATGTCCTAATGATACATAAAAATACCTACATACCCTTTTACTAATCAAAGTATAAAAGCTCAACCTAATCAAATATCACTTTAACTCTTCTTCTTCTTCTCTTCTTCTTGACTACCGGATGAGGCAGAGGAAAAAAATTTCTCTCGTTTAACTCTATTTCAATTAATAGTCGCTGAATCAAATCATCATCGATTCTTCTATATGAGGATGACTAAATCTAATGAACCTCATCGAGCTCGAGTAAAACAAATTCGACGTGAAACTCCTAATCCAAAGGTTGGACACATATCAAAATCCAAAGAGGTTGTTAATGAAAATGTTGAAGAAAGCAAAGAACACAAAGAACGCGAAGAACATGAACTCGTTGATGTAGGTTCTGGTGGTGATTCTGATATTCAAACTATCCTGGAACTTCAAATGGCCCCAATTAGGTAAGATTCTACCATATTTTGGGTTTATGTTGCTTCAATTTGATGGACCTGAAAACACGGGGGTCTAACAACACCACCCAATAATTCGTTCGAAAAACTGTGTGTACTAACTCCAATATAATTCAGAGACCACCAACTTATAAAGCGATCTCAATCAAGAAAGATATCAAAGAGTTATATCTCTTTCTCTATTCAATCAGTAAATCAACAAATGGAAATCTGTGAAACTGATTGAAACGAGAATAACTTGGACGGTACCATATACCAATGTGCAAGTGTCAATCGAGTTCTTATCCAACAAACAAGGTCGGATTTATCAACTGACTGAACTACGCACAACCTGTGATATTTCAATTATACAAACAAATATAATGCGGAGAAGAAATAACACAAACACTAGAAATTTTGTTAACGACGAAACCGCAAATGCATGCAGGAAAAACCCGGGACCTTGTCTAGCTTTGAACACCACATTGTATTAAGCCGCTACGGACTCTAGCCTACTAAAAGTTAACTTCGGACTGGAATGTAATTGATCCTTAACCAAGTCTCACACCGATTAATGTACAGTCGTGTTCCTTACGCCTCTGAATCCCAACATGACTCTACGCACTTGATTCCCTTAGATGATCCCACCCACGCCGAAGAGTTGCTACGACCCAAAGTCGAAGACTTATAAATAAATTTGTCTCCCACAAATATCTTTATCCTTTATTCTTTTTTATTTTTGTCTTTTGATAAATCAAGGTGAACAGGAAACTCAACTAATACCACTGACTTATGCTCCCGAAGAACAACCTAGAAATATCATTCACCTCACAATAACCCAACTGACTAACAGAAAATTTTATCGTGGAATCACAAGAGTCTGAGACGAGGAACTGTTGCGATTACTTTTTATATCTTACATATCAGAGATAATTCTCGAGTAATTATTAGAGAAGATAAAACTCAATACGATAGAACAAGTAAGATCAGAATACGCAGCTAAAGAGAAAGTATTGGATCTGGCTTCACGAATCCCAAATGAAGCCTTCAAGTCGTTAACCTAATAGAGGTTTTGGAAAACCCTAGTGAAAAAGCGGGGGTCTAACAACCTCACCCAGTATTTCGATTAGCAATCTGTATGGACTAACTCCAATATACTTTTTAGATAATCAACTAGACAGCCAGATTCAATCTAGATAAAAGTATATCAAAGAGTTAATATCTCAGTCTCTCAATTTGATCTATACTCAAGCAAATGGAAATATGCGAGTCTTTATCAAATACTTGAGAGATAAACTTGGATGGTACCAAAGACCAATATCCAAGTGTCAATCAATTTAAATCAACAACCAAAGGTTGGATATTCTAATTGATTGATCTTAACGCACAACCTGTGATATTTCAATTATATAACAAAATATAATGCGGAATAGAAATAACACAGACACCAGAAATTTTGTTAACGAGGAAACCGCAAATGCAAAAAAAACCCGGGACCTAGTCCAGATTGAACACCACACTGTATTAAGCCGCTACAGACACTAGCATACTACAAACTAACTTCGGTCTGGACTCTAGTTGAAGTCTAATCAATATCACACTGATTCAAGGTACAGTCCGCTCCTTACGTCTTTGATCCTACTACGCACTTGATTCCCTTAGCTGATCTCACCCACAACCAGGAGTTGCTACGACCCAAAGTCGAAGACCTTAATAAACAAATCTGTATCACACAGAAACGTCTACGATGATAGATAATGTTGTCTCCCACAGATAAACCTAAGAGTTTTGTTTCGTCTTTTGATAAAATCAAGGTGAACAGAAACCAATTGATAAACCGGACTTATATTCCCGAAGAACAACCTAGAATTATCAATAACCTCACAATAATCTAAATTGTATGGTAACAAAACTAGATTTGTGGAATCACAAACGATGACACGAAGATGTTTGTGATTTATTTTTATCTTGCCCTATCGGAGATATAATCTCGAGTCAATTATTCAATTGAACTCGTACGATAGAAAATGGCAAGGTCAGATCGCTCAACTACAAGAGAAGTAGTTTCGTCTGGCATCACAATCCCAATGAAGTCTTTCAGTCGTTAACCTACAGGGTCTCGAGAAGAAACCTAAGGTTAAAGTAGAATCGACTCTAGCAAAACCAACTAGTATCACACAAGAGGTGGTAGGGATTAGTTTTTCCAGATGCTAGATGTCTCCTTTATATAGTTTTCAAATCAGGGTTTGCAATCCAAGTTACCTTGGTAACAAAGCATTCAATATTCATCGTCAGATGAAAAACCTGATTTAACCAAGATAATATCTTTCAACCGTTAGATCGAAACTTAGATTGTCACACAAAAATAATGAAATGTATTTCATTTAGGTTTGAGTAACCGTACCTAAACGTGTACACTTAGTTGGTTCACAAATAGTTAACCAATGGTTAGCCATACGAGCACTCCCATATTAACCATATTCATCTTCTTCACATAACTAGTTCAAATGACTCATAAGAACTAGTTGAAGAGTTGTTCAATTGCTTAGATCTTTATGAATAGACACAATTGAAACAAAATCGGTTTGATTCACTTGAATCAATTCATGAACAATATAGCCACGGTTTGCAAAGATTGCATTCCTTATTGATTTATTGTTTAAGTTCATGAACTTCCGATTTGAGAAATATAACCAGCTTGGGTACGCGTACGGGTACTTGTACCATAGCTACCGGATTTGAGTTTAGAAACTCAGCAAGAATTTTCGGTTTGAAAACTTCCGTGTGTACGCGTACGGGTATGCGTACCTAAGGTGACTGGTTTAACAGTTTGCAAACTTACAAACTAAGCAGAAATTTTCGATTCGAAAACATCCGCTGGTACGCGTACCCAACCTGTCTCCTTCGCCAATACCTTATACACACACTTGGTTTCCGACACATGAATTTATACATTAATGTGCGAACACACTATATATGCTTATATCCATAGTTGGTTACGTAATCTCAACTCTACATTTCAATCATTGAAACATTCTTCTATAATGTTATAACGGTCGTTATTCACAACTATCGTCATCAAAGCTATTTTCAAGATTGAAACGTCATCATGACTTTCGTCACGGGTTAAGATAAAAAGTGGTTAAAGCGAAAGCTTACCAACACATATTTCGAGAAAAAGATAGGCGAGTAAACTCGGCTCGAAATAGCAAATGTGTATGTATGAAAACTATCATACTTATACGACTTTGTCTCAAGAGTAGGAGATAAAGTAGACTTTTGAGTGATAGATAAGTTCAAGTCTTCACATACCTTTTAGTCGGATGAAGTTCCACTGGTTCCTTGAGTAGTTCTTCGTCTTCGTAAGATGATCGCCATGGAGTCTGGAGCTCAATTACATTAAACTGTCCTAAACCGAGACATAGCTATAAGTAGTCTAGAAATCAAAACATATAGTTTTGACAACTAAACTTGACAAACATGCTTGAGATAGCAACGTATGCGAGTTCGACCGAGCAATGATCTAAAAATCTCCCCTTTGTCAATTTTAGTGGCAAAACTATCAATACATATGGATTACAAAATAAATAAAACTTTGTAGCTTCTCGTCCACATGCTTGATCTCCTTGGTGCTTCAATATTACTCGAAAACTTTGTCTTTTCCAAGTACTCCCATGATTCCATAGATGTTCAATTCAACATCATGGTTGTTGAAGATCCGTAGTCATAACAATGAGAAAACAAAAGCTCTCGATCATTGTTATACATTGTCATAGTATTATTACACAGTATCAAAGTTCTTATATCACAACTTCGACAATAATACTATGGTAATATGTATCACTCCCCCTTAGTAAATACTTTCATCTCAACATGAAAACCACTCCCCCTTACATAATGATCCGTAAAACACGTAAACCATATGTATTTTTAGTGTGAACTACATATTAATTCTCCCCCTTTTTATCAATAAAATTGGAAAAGGTACGAAAACGGGATCCTAATGAAATTTCCACGGAGATGCTTCAAGACCAAAGAAAAGCACATATCAACTTGTTTAGACGCAATCATAAAGCCGAAGCTAAATGCATTCATCAAGGAGTTTATAAAGATACAAGATAACCCCTAAAATATTCCACATCCGCACTCCCCATAAAGATATGGAAATTAAGCGCAAGTTCAAAAGAACTCTCCCCCATTTGATGTCATTCCCGAAAGAACAACAAGAGCGACCTTACTTTTACAAGAAAATAAGGATTTCTTTGGACCCTAAAAACCATAAGGAAATGATTTTGTATCCAAAATTAAAATTCTCAATCAAAATAATCACAAGAGAACCCATGATTAATTTAATCGGAATACACAACCAAGTTAATCACAAATGAATCTATGATTTGTTTAGTTGGAAATGCTCACATAAGAAAACTTATGGAGCCGCACAGCATATACATAAAATATGGACCAGGGAAGATCAATACTGCATAATATACAAAGATTCATTCTATCTTCATCACTATTTGCATAACGACATATAATAGACATAATCTTCGTAAACAAAATATTTTAACCTATCTTCCATCAAAGAATTGACATAATAGGCTTAACTTTTGCTTGTCAAAAGTGCATCGATCTTGTATCAATACATGCATATCGACATATGAAAGAGATAACTTTTGACATCGTATGGGACAATAATAGTTCATGGATGCAAACACACATATCCCATAACACATTGCAATATATAAAATCATAAAGATTAATACTGCAAACATCATCTTCCAAATCACTTTAGAATTTAAATAAATAAATCTAAAAACATTGCAAGATGAAAACGTTGGACATAGCTATGTGTACTCACAATAATGGCGATTCCAAACCCTAGTTATCCTTCTTAAACAAAAACAAGAATAAAAATTCTTTTAAGAAGTTTCCTAGAAAAGAAGAAGATCAATTTTCTTTGATGATTTCATACCTTTGAAATGGTCCATCATAAAAAGTATCACTGATATCTTTGATTTTCTTGACCGTAGAAACACCATGTTCATGAGTTAGAACATTAGTTTTTCGGTGAACGATGCGGGCAAGGTGCCTGGCTTTGACACAATCAAGGATGACTTTCTTCTGGTTCCTGATCAGGATGTTTTGATTATCAAGAATCTTTGCTTGTCCATCAATAAGCTGGTTTATCTGCAATTGAAGGTTAGCAAGCTCGTTCTTTACTTCATTCTGAACGAGAATTAAATCCTTGACAGATTCTCCTATCCAAGAGTTATACTCTTTTCTTTCAAGCATCTTTTTCAGGATCATATCTTGAGCTGAATCAATCCTTTGAAATCTTCTTCCATTACAGAGTTCACTTCTTCTTGAGGCTCAGCAGAGGTTCCCATAAAAATAATTTTCTGGGAAGGGGATAAACACATACTAGAAGTATATATATATATATATGTGTTATCAATCAAGAGAGAAACACCTTTAGGTGAAAACCCTAGAGTTTCCTAAAGAAGACTTGGACATTCGTGAGCTCGAATCGGATACCAGAAGATCAAGAAGGACCCAAGTGTAAATACATACTATTTTTCATAATGCCTCTTTCAAACTGGGCTCAATATATAACCAGAGTAGATAGAGCAGAAAAAGATACATTAGATACAGAGAGAATAATAAAAAAAAATCTCAACCTGTAAAACAGACATCAGACTTAGAACATATGGTAATCGACCTAAGACTTGAGCATCTCATAAACAGACATCCTTGTGACTCTCAAGTTAGACACAAGGATGACAATACCTAAAGTTAGGTAGGATGAGATATAATCTCACCATGAGTGTTGAGAGACGATTTGGAAATACCACCTGACAGTCTGACTTTTGTATTTCTTACCTCTTTTGACTGTTTTCAACTCCATAGCAAGTTTTTACTGCCCTTTTTGAGAGTCCATTAAATGGAGATTTTTGATAACTAGTCTAGGACCTCTAGAGATTGGTTCTAGAGGATTTACTGAGATAGGTCTCCACCTTCCAGACTTAGATCTACCAGTTATGTTCTCATAGACATTGGGAAACTGTGTTTTTGTGGTGTAGTTTGTACCATGAGAATAAACACGGTCCCTGTAAAGATTCTGAAATGAGTGATCATTAAAAATATTTTTATGAGAGTTCTGGTTTTCTGTGGGAGTGAAATCCATTGTTGATGCCGTCAGATGATTAACTCGGTTGACGGTAAATAGAAGAAGATTTCGAAGATCGGAGATCTATTTCTTCCTATCAAAACAATGTTTAGCACTATGATTCGTTTTCCCACGGAAGGAACAATTTTGTGAAAGAGAGTTGTTCAAAGGCATCTGTTTCAAACCCATGTCCCGTTTGGAAGCCTGCCGTTTATTTTCTACAAGAGCTTCCTTTGATGAGTTTTTCTTTATGACAGGCAACTCATATTGAGAACCAGCCCGTGATATAGAAGAATTTCTCACTACAGTGTTTTCCTTAGTTAAGGAGATCAACTGTTGTTGGTCAAGGTGAAGAGATGCAGCAATGTTCTCTGTTTCAACACGAAGGTTGTTAAGATTTGATGAATGTGTATCAATTAAACGTTTTTCTCTAATTGTCCCTTCTTTAACAGTATTCTCAAGGATACTAATCTTCTCTTGTTGAAGCATATTTTCCTGAGTGAGTTTTTTAATATTGTTAGAGAAGGACTCAATGATTTCTTAGAGTTCACGTTCTCGTCCAAGAGACTTTTCAAATCCATCTAAGATTTTAGTATGATTGCGAAAGTCAATCGTCTCAATTGGCTTTTCTTTATTTCTGGTGACCTTCCTTTCTACTTCTGACATTCTGTCAATTGTCTCGTTTCCTTCTCGGGATTCGAAAGAATCAACTAAGGAGTTATCCTTTGAGGAGGGATCAAGACATTTGACATAGTTAGAAGTATTGGAAGACATAGACTATGCGTAGATAGGAGATACCACTTTGTCCACATAATCCGATTGCTACAGACATAGACTTTTGAGGTCTTGAACGTGTTTGCCTGCTCTGATACCAATTGAAAAAGCGGGGGTCTAACAACCTCACCCAATATTTCGATTAGCAATCTGTATGGACTAACTCCAATATACTTTCTAGAGAATCAACTAGACAGCCAGATTCAATCTAGATAAAAGTATATCAAAGAGTTAATATCTCAATTTATCGATTTGATCTATACTCAAGCAAATGGAAATCTACGAGTCTTTTGCAAATACTAGAGAGATAAACTTGGATGGTACCAAAGACCAATATCCAAGTGTCAATCAATTTAAATCAACAACCAAGGTTGGATATTCTAATTGATTGATCTTAACGCACAACCTGTGATATTTCAATTATATAACAAAATATAATGCGGAATAAAAATAACACAGGCACCAAAAATTTTGTTAACGAGGACACCGCAAATGCAGAAAAACCCCGGGACCTAGTCCAGATTGAACACCACACTGTATTAAGCCTCTACAGACACTAGCCTACTACAAAATAACTTCGGTCTGGACTGTATTTGAACCCTAATCAATATTACAATGATTCAAGGTACAGTTGCGCTTCTTACGTCTCTGATCCCAGCAGGATACTGCGCACTTGATTCCCTTAGCCGATCTCACCCACAACCAAGAGTTGCTACAACCCAAAGTCGAAGACTTTAATAAACAAATCTGTATCACACAGAAACGTCTATGATGATAGATAAATCTGTCTCCCACAGATAAACCTAAGAGTTTTGTTTTGTCGTTTGATAAAATCAAGGTGAACAGAAACCAATTGATAACCCGGACTTATATTCCCGAAGAACAGCCTAGAATTATCAATCACCTCACAATAATCTAAATCGTATGGTAGCGAAACTAGATATTGTGGAATCACAAACGATGAGACGAAGATATTTGTGATTTCTTTTTATCTTGCCCTATCGAAGATATAATCTCGAGTCAATTATTCAATTGAACTCGTATGATAGAAAATGGCAAGATCATATCGCTCAACTACAAGAGAAGTAGTTTCGTCTGGCTTCACAATCCCAATGAAGTCTTTCAGTCGTTAACCTACAGGGTTTCGAGAAGAAACCTAAGGTTAAAGGAGAATCGTGTAAGGACCCTCAAGCTCGTTGTTTATGGGTGAAAACTATTTCTGCTGGTTTTGGTAATTTGGGGTGTGTGGATGAGAAATGAATCTAAACCCTAAACAAATGCACTGCACGGGAGTGCTTTTGATTCGAGAGATCAATCTGTACAATTCTGTCCTAAACCAAGAAATGGTCGTTCCAGACTTGCTTCGGTCACAAAGTGAAGGAGATGGGGTTGATCTTAGGGAGGGAAGCGAAGAAGGTGTTGAGATCGTGAAGGTGTTGGTTGTTTATGACTTGTATCAAAATACCGAACTGGCTTGCAATAATGTAAGCAAAGCTCTATGTGTTTGAATATGTTGTATCAACACTTGGTTTCTGTCTTGTCCGTTTTGAAAATAGGGAGGAGAACCTATTTATACAAGTCATAAAGCACAACCCTCGTCTCTCGTGGGAAGTGGAGGAAGTGGAGTGATGGAGTAGTGGAGTCATGTTAGTGTCACACGATCAGTCTTTGCCCACTTCTCCCATCATCACTAACCGTCCATGTCTTCCTGACACGTTCTTGTGATTGCGCGTTGCACGCTGCACGCTGTAAACCGCCAGACCAATACCCAAGTATGTATCCCCCAGTTTGTGACATGCTTGATGTCTCGATTGTGTGGATCGTGGGACCCACAGAAAGTAGCATACGGTGCTAGGTTAAATAACTAAGTTATTTGGGAAATCGATATTTATGAAATATCGTGTGTATTCTATGCATGTAATGCATCGAATATATTCAATATGCATGAAGCATCGCTGTTTTAAAGATTATCGGAGTAAGCCGCGGATTAAGCGTCTTAAAACAGTTGCATGCATAACTACCTTCAAGTGATCGTTTGGAGGCTGCGTAGGCAAGCCCTCCCTTGACCAATCACATGATGTGGTAGAGTGACGGATGGTGATCACCACGACACTTTATTGGACATTTAACTCCTAGCCTGGGCTAGCTAACCAAGATGGTAGAGTTAGACGGACGAGATGATATATGACGCTCATCTGCGACCGTTGATGAAATTTTAGGGTTTTGAAGAGGTGCGCAAGCATCACTCTTCATCTTGGTCGAATCCAAGCATGGGAGACATTTTTGACAAGACCGACCGGGCATGCGTGTAGACGGCTTGCCGGTGTACACGTCTGTACCTCACTTCCCATGAAGATGTGATCTAAGCCACTCAATTTGTCCGATAAAGTTGAGTGGTCGAGATCGGTTTGCAACAAAAATCCCATATGCCGCGAAGGAATGGGAATCCGTGTGTCATGCTCACTTTGGGCGCACGAACCGAGACGTCCATCCATAGCCGGTCTTGGCCTATCGGTCATGCATGTAGATGGGCCCACGATGATCATGTTGACATGCTCGGGCCCTTTTAAATCTACATCTACACCCTCTGTCCAAGCTTGCGAAGATGGATTCTCGTGATCAATTTGCGACACATGTAGCATGCCGCAAACCCTAATTAGGGTTTTACACAGTTCACGCCCGTGCAACTTCAACCAATCGGTTTTGCATGCAATGCTCCTCCTTTGGGGAGGCCGATCGTGTGGGGATCACATTGGGCCGGTGGTGAACATGGTGATACCTGTTCTACGGCTATAGGCCTGATCTAAGCCATCCAAACATGCCGGTGAAGTTGGATAGCCGTGATCGATTTAAGACCTTAGTGGAATTTTCCGCGACCTTTGAGCATCACGCCGGCCATACTTTGGGAAAACGCACGTTTCTCTATGGCTAGGTCAGGAGATGGTCGACCAGGTAGGTAGAGAGGGGGCCCGCTGGTGTGAAGGACAAGCTTGTCTGACCGGTCATGGGATAATCCACGCCGTCCAATCATGCCGGCGAAGTTGGACGACCGTGGCTGGTTTTGAGACTGTCGTTGGCGGTCTTGCTCGTATGAGCTTCTTTCAAGCTGCTCCATACCAATTCGACCACTCTTTTCCAGGCTGATATTTGGTGGCTTTTGGGAGTATGGCATGTGTTCGACCGACGAGGGCATAAACGGGCCCGCTGGTGGTCATTGTGGTGATAGCCTGCTCCTGCTGAGGATCGTCTAGGCTGGTTAAATCATGCGGCTAATTTGCGTGGTCGTGATTGTTTCTGAGACTGATATGGACAGTCCATATTCGAATATGCTCAATCGGGCTAGTATAACACATCGAGAGATGTATTCTCAATCGGGCTAGTATAACACACCGAGAGATGTAGCCTGTACGGGTATTTCGTGCATGCCTCATTATTGACACTTGGAAATTCGTGTTACTCTGCTGAGAGCAACACTCAGTCGTCATGTCGTACCAATAATGAGAGTTCTGCGGGAACAACACAGGAATACAAGGCTAATCGCGCATTAATTAATAATGATATAAATTCACAGGGTATATGGGATTGTTGCTACATGCTCCAACCTGGATGAATTTTGTGTATTTAATTCACAGAATACTGAGATTGTTGCCACATGCTCCATTCTAGGTGAATTAGTAAAGTGAAGAAATATTCATCACTTATCAATGGCTTTATCCTTTGCAGGATGTTAGCGCATAAATTTGGTTTTACAATTTTAGCCCTGAACTAAAATCCACCATCAACATTAAGTCCCCTGCCTAGCACACAATGGTTACATCATTGTGGGGTAGGCAAGAGATGGTGACAGTATGCACGTAAGAAGACAAGATAAAGTAAGTTTACCTGGAGGGACTCTGGCCGGCCGTGTTTGCAATCATCCGTGTGAGTATCCCAGGTATGATCACGACCTTGGTGGGACCGGTTTCCTCCTTCGGGTATTTGAGCCAAGAAGGGAATAGAACTTGTATGCTCCTCTTCCCATAGAAAACCGTGCATGTAATCCTGGAAGAATATGGACCCCACCATGTATATGCTTCGACCAAACGTCACCCTGTTGCACCTGTTTTATAGGCATGTGGGACCGCCTACTTCGCTCAACCGTGGGACTCAGCATGCACCTTCTTGATCGAACGTGGGCTTGCTGTGCCTGCTTCGGTTAAACGTGGGTCCACTGCGTGCCTGCTTTGGTCGAACGTGGGACCCGATGTGAGCATGCTTGCTTCGAACATGGGCAGTTGTGCATGCTTCGATCAAACACGGGTTTACCGTGTACATGTTTCAAACGTCGGCCATGTATTGTGCCTGCTTTGACCGTACGGTTGATGTGCTTGCTCGAGTGTCATCCTTGCTACTTCGACCAAACACCGACCCTGCTATCTTGACCAAACACCAGCCTTGCTGCCTTGACCAAACACCAGCCTTGCTGCCTGTTTCACTCGAACATGGGACCCACCGCGTGCTTGCTTTGCTCAAAAATGAACCTTGTATGCTCAAATGTGAATGTGGGTCCTGCGAAGAGCGTTGAAGTAGCTTCTGGAGCGAGCAGGTACTGGAGAGCGTTGAAGCAGCTTCTGGAGCGAGCAGGTCCCGGAGAGCGTTGAAGCAGCTTCTGGAGCGAGCAGGTCCTGGAGAGCGTTGAAGCAGCTTTTGGAGCGAGCAGGTCCCGGAGAGCGTTGAAGCATCTTCTGGAGCGAGGGAGCGTTGAAGCAGCTTCTGGTGCGAGCAGGTCCTGGAGAGCGTTGAAGCAGCTTCTGGAGCGAGCAGGTCCCGGAGAGCGTTGAAGCAGATTCCGGAGCGAGCAGGTCCCGGAGAGCGTTGAAGCAGCTTCTGGAGCGAGGGAGCGTCGAAGCGGCTTCTGCTAAAGAAAGGCTTGAAGCGGCCTCTTCTTCAGTTTGGTTTCCCCTTGCGAATTACATGCTTCTTGATTGACCATCTCTCTTGTGTTGAAGAAGTTCTTGACTGACGGCGAAGGATTTTCATGCTGAGCCTCAGTCCCCAAGCGTGGTCTACGTGGCTCCATCTTGTATGCCCGATGGGTCTTTTGTACGTAGTGGTCGTTGATTTGGTGAAGCTCTTTACATGGAGGATCTGTATGTACCTCTTAAGTCCCATGTGAAATCTCCTTTGGTAACGCAACTACTTCTTCCACGGGAGACAAATTCTGAAAGCGTCTCTCACTGGTGTAGTTACCGTCGATCCAGATATGGAATATCTTGGAAATTGTTTCATCATTGTGGCAGTCATGCATGTGGTATTAGAGTTGAAGTTGGCGATTTTGGACGCGCAGGATGTTGTATCTCGGTGGCTTTCTTCTTACTGCTTCAGCGAAACTGCTTACGGAAGGCTGAAGGTTGTATTGCATGTTGGTGAGATGTATGTTGAGTAACGAACATCATGAGGCTATTATTTATTGGCAAACCTGGTTCTTTCTAGCAGGGAAGATGCTGTTGTAGATGAGCGTTCAACAACTTCACGAAGTCATAGGATGACCAAAAGCGCAAATTCTCCAACATAGCACGATAGACCTGCACCATCGTATGATAGAGTGATTCTCCCGGATCTTTCCCGACATGACGCGCGGACATCGTTATCTTCTTGAGGCTGCTCCCTTGAGGTATCTGATCCAGTGGAAGATTGCCGTTATAAAGCGTTGATACGTTGCACCGGCATTCTTTAAACCAAATGGCATTACAGTATAATAAAAATTTCCGAGAGGAGTTCGAAAAGCTGTCTTACTTGCGTCATGCTCGTACATCCTTATCTGATTGTACCCGCTATATCCATCCATAAAGAAGAACATGTCGTGTCTGTTGATAGAGTCTACTAACATGCAGTGTTAGGTAGAGGATAATCGTATTCGGGGCAGCATTTGTTCAAGTCTCTGAAATCCACGCAGCACCTGATCTGTCCGTTTTTCTTTTCACCGGGACCATATTAGCCAACTGGGTCGGATGATGGATGAGCTTAATGAAGCCAGCAGCAAGCAACTTCTGAATCTTAGTCTTGATTTGCTCTTCTGATTCGTGCCTGAATTGCCTCGGAGATTGCTTGATCATCTTGGATCCAGGTATGACATGTAGATGGTGGGTGACCAATTTTTCATCTGGACCGGGCATTTCTTCATACGTCCAAGTGAATATGTCCTGGTATTCTTTGAGAAGTTGTACAAGCTTCGTGCATTCATTCGTACACAAGGTTGAGCTGGTGGAGATAGGCCTAGGAGATTCCTCATTCCCAATGTTAACGATTTCGAGCTCATCAGTTGTGGAGTTGGTGCCGTCTTGCAGATATGGTGGAGCATCTAGCACCTCTTCCTGTGGATCGTCATTGTTGCACCATTCTGTTGGGTGGGGAGACTGGGTAACATTCTCTCCTGCTCATTGATAACAGCAGCGTCAGTATACGGTTTTCCTTTTCTGGTCAAGGCTTTCTACAAAAGTTCGTTCCCTCTTAGCGTGAGCGTGGGTTGCGGCTTCACCGGATGAAGTAGAACGCCTTGTCAGCAAAGCTGCATCGTGGGGCTTAGCCCTCAATAATGCGATTCGGTCCTCCTCCTGAATTGACGCCCACGTGGGGAGTGAGATGCAATGAACTTTGTATGATCCTTCCTGCAGATCTTCTCTTGGTTCAAACAATTCCACTCCACACATCGGTGCATAGGGAGACATCGATGCAGGGATACGAACGACTTCTTTATTCAACATAGTCTTCAGGCACTGGTGATATGCCGAAGGGAAAGTCCTACTGTCATGAATCCACGGTCTCCCCAATATCATGTGGTAGTATGGCTCTCTTTCTATGACTTCGAATTTCCCTCGAAGTCTGTCATTGTAGTAGGCTTCCGTACGATCTTTCCCGCGCGAACCTTGGCTGTTCTGAGAGTCTTGAGAGTAATCACATTCGAATACGCTCCTGTGTCGATAAGGGCCCTCTTGAACTCTGAATCCTTGATGCGTGCGGTAACATGTAGGCACAGTTGTGACCTTCCTCTGGCTGATTGCAGCAAACGTGTCCGCCCGCTGATTCTTCGAGAGGTGTAAAAGTTCGCATAAACTTTCCACTGAAGCCGCTTCCTGATCCACCGGCCTCTGGTTCATAGTGAAGCTATTGACTTGAGGAGGATCGTTGTGAGGATCAGTCCCCAGTGTAGGAGACTCCATGACAGGACGCTCATATATGATGTCGCTTCTTTGATCAGGTCCATGTAAGTCCGCGTCGCTGAAGTACCTTCTTCGGGTGCGTTGAATGCGTTCCTTGTTGAAGGGGTGGAAGATGGTCCTCCTCTTTCTCCTCCAGCTCCTCGCTCTGATGAAGGGGTGAAAGTTGTTGCTCTGGTGACCGCCGGAGGCGTTACACTTTGAGGAGATGCCGGGATTTGCGGCTGCTATGGCTCTGGTGATGGGAGGTGTTACACTTACTGGAACATCTCCTGCTCCGCTGGTGCTGGTAGTAGAGGAAGCAATTCCACGAGATACATTGATGGTATTGACTGGCTGCACGGTGACACTTGAGATATCAACACCGAGAGTGTTGTCAACGCTAGTCCTGTCAGGATTGGTCGCTGATAGCAAGTGGGTGAGCCCGATACAAGTAGTACCAAAGAAATCAAGTGTGACGGTGGTGGAGAATGATAAGAACGAACTTGTCCAAACTCGTGTGCAAACCGGTTGGAGGGTTTGTATTGATTACAGGAAATTGAATGCCACCACTAGGAAGGATCATTTTCCATTTCCTTTTATTGATCAAATGCTTGAACGTTTAGCTGGACATTCTTATTATTGCTTCCTTGATGGTTATTCAGGTTACAATCAGATTATGATAGCGCCGGAGGATCAAGAGAAAACCACTTTCACTTATCCTTTCGGTACTTTTGCTTATAGAAGGATGCCTTTTGGTTTGTGCAATGCTCCAGCTACATTTCAAAGGTGTATGGTAAGTATCTTCTCAGAATATGTTGAAAACATAATCGAAGTATTTATGAATGACTTTAGTGTCTTTGGTGATTCATTTGACCTTTGCTTGCACAACTTGTCATTAATCCTTGAACGATGTGTTAAAACAAATCTTGTGCTAAATTGGGAGAAGTGTCATTTCATGGTAACTCATGGCATAGTTTTAGGCCATATAATATCTTCTAAAGGCTTAGAAGTCGATAAATTTAAAATAGACCTTATTCGTGCTTTAACCCCTCCCATTACGGTGAGGGAGATACGCTCTTTTCTTGGCCATGCAGGTTTTTATCGTAGATTTATCAAGGATTTTTCCAAGATAGCATCACCACTTTGCAACTTATTGCAAAAAGATGTGGTTTTTAACTTTGATGAAAAGTGTATGGCGGCATTCAATCGTTTGAAAGAACTTTTGATTTCAGCTCTTATCATTAAACCACCGGATTGGAGCAAGCCTTTTGAGCTCATTGTGATGCAAGTGATTATGCGGTTGGTGCGGTGCTTGGGCAACGTGTGGGGAGGATACCTCATGCTATTTATTATGCTTCTAGAACGTTAAATGAGTCCCAACAAAACTACACAACCACTGAAAAAGAGTTTTTAGACATTGTTTTTGATTTGGAAAAGTTTCGCTCTTATCTAATTGGTACGAAAGTGGTTGTCTTTTCTGATCATGCAGCGCTTAGGTACTTTCTTATGAAAAAAGAGGCGAAACCGAGGCTCATACGATGGATTCTACTTTTGCAAGAGTTCGATATTGAAATCAAAGACAAGAAAGGAATTGAGAACACCGTTGCGGATCATTTGATCCGTCTTGATGTGGACAAGGAAGATATCCCATTGCGTGAAAGTTTCCCGGATGAGCAACTATTCTCAATTGCCTTTGGAGAACCATGATATGCCGATATTGTCAATTACTTGGTGTCTAAACAAATCCCAAAGAACTTATCTCGTGTTGAGAGGGACAAACTTAAGAGGTTAGGGAACCAATACATATGGGATGATCCATACTTATGGAAACAAGGTAGTGACCAAGTATTACGAAGGTGCGTTCCCGAATCTGAGTTTAATTCTATCTTGTCTTTTTGTCACTCTTATGCTTGTGGAGGACATTTTGGGAGTAAGAGAACCGCTCACAAGGTACTTGAAAGCGGTTTCTATTGGCAAACCTTGTTTAAAGATGCATATATATTTTGTACAACTTGTGATATGTGCCAAAGAACAGGCAATCTAGGTGCTCAAAATCAAATGCCACAAACTTTTATTCAATTTATTGAAGTTTTCGATGTATGGGGTATTGATTTTATGGGTCCTTTTGTCAACTCCCATGGAATTTTTTATATCTTACTTGCTGTTGATTATGTCTCCAAATGGGTGGAAGCTAAGGCCACCCCGAATAATTATTCTAAAGTGGTTTCAGATTTTGTGCAAGCTAATATCTTTGCAAGGTTTGGAATTCCAAGAACCATAATTAGCGATGGGGGTTCTCACTTCAAAACAGGATCTTACAAACCTTGTTGAAGAAGTACAATGTGTCGCACAAGATTGCAACACCTTATCATCCCCAAACAAATGGACAAGCCGAGGTTTCCAACCGGGAGGTGAAATCCATTCTAGAGAAGACGGTGAACCCAACAAGGAAAGATTGGAGCATGCGACTTAATGATGCTTTGTGGGCTTATAGAACCGCATACAAGACACCTATCGGGATGTCTCCCTTTAGGCTTGTGTATGGTAAACCTTTTCATACACCCGTTGAAATTGAGCATAAGGCATTTTGGGCTATTAAACAATGCAATATGGAGATGGATGGGTCTGGAAAGCAAATGAAGTTACAACTCCAAGAGCTAGAGGAGCTCCGCAATGATGCATTTGAAAGCTCGCGCATTTATAAGGAAAAGACGAAAGCATTTCATGATAACATGATTTCTAGGAAACAATTTTGCATTGGGCAGAAAGTGCTTTTATTTAATTCTCGCTTGCATTTATTTACGGGTAAATTAAGGTCACGTTGAATTGGACCTTTTATTGTTACTAATGTGTTTTCTCATGGTGCAGTGGAAATTCGTAGCATAGCCAGGCAACGAACTTAAAGTTAATGGCACCGGTTGAAACCATATTATGAGAATTTCACTTCCGAAGTGGTGAAGGGGCTAACTTTGTGGATGCACTCCCTCTGGAAGAAGCATAGAAAGCAAGGAGATAGTCGGGCTGACGACTTTAAACCAAGCGCTAAACGGGAGGCAACCCATAGGATGAGTATTTCTTGTCTTGTATTTATTTCTTGTTTTTTTTTTAGTTTTTCTTGTCTTGTTTTGCATTTATTTGTGCTGATTTCTTGTCATTGTCATGTTAGAATTTCCCACCTTCACTTACTTTGGATGACTCAATTTACATTGAGGACAATGTAAAGTTTAAGTGTGGGGGAGTGGTTAAGCATTTACATTGTAAATTTTTCATGAAATTTTCAACTTTTGTGTAAAATAGTGAATAAGAAAACTCCAACTTGTGGTTAGTTTAGAGTCACATAGTATACATGTCGCTAAGATTACATCGAGATTCTCATAAGAGTGACTGAACTTAGAGATGACAGAGAACATGATCGGGTTTCTTACCTGTATGAGAGTTAAAGTTGGATTTAACCATCCCAGTGGCAAATGAGGTGCAGAATGAATTCGGTATTAGATTTGTGATCCCCTGTAGTGGAGATTACCCATGTTACATCATGAGAGGCACCAACCTTCAATTCTTTGTACCTGTCTAAATATGTGCTTTTAGAGTGTGTGTCACCGTACGTAAACTCCGGGTAGAATGGTGAGCTACCCAACCTCCCACCAATAGAAGCACTATTTTGATCTCTTGAGTGCTATTTTACCAATCATGAATGGTGACATCGAATTGCTAACTTACATACCATTTGTAATCTTGTTCGCAGTTAGCACCATCCACTCTATCTCTCTCTACACCAACATGTCCATAGAAACACCATCATCATCAACAAGAGGAGCATCACAAATTCGAAGGAAAGTTGAAGACGTTCAAGGTTTACAAGCAACAAGAAAAGGAGCAGAATTTTTACAAGTTGAAGACTATTGTACAAGAATGAAGATTATTAAGATGAGAATTCAAGAAGTTTGTGATATCGAGACATACAAGTTGTGAAGAATCGAGCGGTAAATTACTTACACCATGGCCTTTGTACTTGTACTTGCATTTTTATTTTTATCTTTATTTTGCATTTGTATTATTTTTTCTTGTCTAAGAAAAAAAAAAAAACTTGGGACATGGTCATCATTATGCTAGGTCCCTTTCCAAAAAGAGAAAAAAAAAAAGACAAGAGAAAATTTTTATTAGGTTCATCATTAGTTTTCGTATTGTTTATTTTTAATTTGTATTTACTTTATCTTGCATTTAAAAAAAAAAAAAAAGGAAAAAAAAATTCATTGCATCTTATATTGGTTTGTTTAGTTCGTTTTTGGTTTTGTATTTCATTCAATAAAGCCAATGGAAGAAGAAGTATCCATAATGAGGTTTCAAGCAACAAGGAATTAGAGGAAAGAGTTATATTGTCAAGATTCTACGAAGTTCAAGATTTCATCATCAAGAGTTGAAGACCGAAGACGAAGATGAAGACAAGGATTGAAGACCGAAGTCGTTTCTATGGATGCTGTGAGAGTGGTGCTAACTGCACGCCGAACGGATAACGAGGTAAGTAAGCATATTCCCACCTTCGTTAAGTGGTTGATTTCCTTTCTTAGAGATCGTCATAAAAAGGGTTTTCAAAATGAATAAAAGATGTGGTTTTTCAAAACAATTCGGAGGGTTTTTTCCTTCCTACCATTCAACGTGTCGCAGGATTCTCTCTTCATTCCTACCTCGACACATGTGTGACCCATAAAAAGTTGTTTATTATTGAGAGCTACTTCATAAAACCCTTTCTTGTGAGGTAGAGTCGAGACTTTTGATGACTCCGAACCCGAATTTCTTTCGAGATTGTGTTCATTTATGTGTCTAACTTCTTATGACTAGTGTGCAGAATCTTTATGTCTTCTTAGCGCGTTGGATGCTATCATTACGGAGACTTAGTAAGTTGAAAAAGTAGGTTTAGTGGGTATATCTCTAGTGAATCCTCACGAGATGGAGTTGTATGTATCCTATAGAATAAATTTTGTTTGATTTGCTCGAGGACTAGCAAAGTCTAAGTGTGGGGGAATTTGATAGGTGTTGTAAAACACCTAATTTTATATCTAGTATTTATGCTTTCTTTGGTATTATCCTTGTGAATTGCATCTCTTATGTTTGGTTTTGAGTTTTATAGGTGTTTTGGAGTCATTGGAGCAAAAGGAATTGTAACTCATTTAAATCCTCGATTTCATCTCATCATCTTGGGGAGCGAAAGGACGAAGCCAGTGGCGAAAGAATGAGGTCGTTCCAACGTCGCATGAGAAAGTTACGAGCAAAATCATTGATTAATCTTGTCAGTTCCTTCACGCTTGCATGTAGTATGCTACGGTAGGATGCAGCTGAGACTGAAGAAGCAGTTAGGTGTAAACCGGGTCATGGGCCTATTCCTTAGAACTGACAGTACATGTAAAGGGGTGCCATTTCAGTTGACCCTTATCTACTGTACAGGGGTGGCTATATCCACATTCATTCCTACATGAGACCTAAAATTCAGAGTCGATCTTATTTTATCATTTGGTTCACCTGAGATGAAATTGGGAGAGAGGAAAGGGAGGCGCAGGTCTGAGCTGATTTCCCTCTGAAATCGAGAGAGATCATGGAAGAAAAGAAGATAACTATGTTGTTTACAATCAGAGAGAATTTGGGGTTTCATTGAAGATTTGAGCTTGTAAAAGATGGAAATAGGGTTTTAACTTTTCTGTTGCTGGGAATTGTCTGAGTAATGATTGTTGAAGAAGCAGTCGATGTGATGGGGGTTCTTGAGATACAAATCGAAGAAGAGGTGAATTGTTGTGAGAAGAGATTTACAGTGAAGAGAAGATGATGATGCTCATGGCGAGAAATTGAGAAGAAAATGAAATCAAAGAGATTTGGGTTTGGGTTAATTTGAGAAATCAGAGAAGAGCTCAGATCTGTGGTTAGTAAATCTGGTGGAGTAATTTGAGAAGAAATAAAAAGGGTTTTTAGCTGAGCAGTTAATGGAGAGGTTTGATTTGAGAAATTAATGGATGGGTTTGTTTCTGGAACTGATTGAAGTTAGAAATGGATATATAATGGGTCTGAAATTACTATTAGGGTTCTTGAAGGAGGATGAACTGTGTTGGCAGAGGAGATGGTATTGTTTCAGATGTGTTGGTCAGCTGCAGAGAATGAGAGCTAACTGATGCTTGTGGTTGCAGCTGTTAAATTCAAGGGTTGTGAAAGCTGAGTAGTAAGGTGTTTTTAGTGACAGTGAGCTGGAATTTGAGTCTGCAATGGAAATATGATGGTGCAGTTACAGCTGGTGAATGCAATTGTAGTGGTGCTTGAGAAGAGAAGGAGAAGGAGTCTAAGTTTGAATGAATGTGACTGTGCTGGTTAGATGGGATATTTGAGATTGTAGGGGTTGAAAAGAAGCTGTTTGTGACTTGGTTTGGTGCAATGTATGTGCTGGTCATACTTAGAAGAAGAGATGGATATGCAGGTGGCATCTGTTACATTCAAGGGCTGTGAAAGCTGAGTAGTAAGGTGTTTTTAGTGACAGTGAGCTGGAATTTGAGTCTGCAATGGAAATATGATGGTGCAGTTACAGCTGGTGAATGCAATTGTAGTGGTGCTTGAGAAGAGAAGGAGAAGGAGTCTAAGTTTGAATGAATGTGACTGTGCTGGTTAGATGGGATATTTGAGATTGTAGGGGTTGAAAAGAAGCTGTTTGTGACTTGGTTTGGTGCAATGTATGTGCTGGTCATACTTAGAAGAAGAGATGGATATGCAGGTGGCATCTGGTGTTGGCTGCCATAGGAAATTGATGGCAATGGTGGAGACTCAGGTGCAGGTGCAAGGCAAGTGATGTTGCTGTTGCTGTCAGTAAGAGAAACAGTTGTTAATGAGCTGCAGAATGGAAGATACAGCTGAAAATGGAAGCTACAACCAATTGATTGAAGGTTTGAGCTGTGAGAATGCCTGAATTGCACTAGATGAATGATTAGGAATATGTATATGAATGAAATGTGCAGGGATTGAACTGAGATGGAGAATTGAAGACAAGGTGATGCTATGTCATGGAAGAAGAGAATTTGGTCATGGTCTGGGAGTGTGAAGATCTGGTTGCTGTCGAGGATAAACTCAGGTGGAATAAAATTACAAGGCTGAGATGGCTTTTGTTTGTCTGCAATGGGGTGGTTTTGCTGGTGGTGGTCTGAGATGTGGTTATGAGATGTTGTTGTTGCCATTGTGAGCAGGAATCCACAAAGAGAGTTGAGAAGGAGCTGAGTCTTTGGTGGTTTGATAAGGTTGCAGCTGAAATGGAATTGTTATGCAGCTGGGTATAAATCTTGTTGTAATTTGTGTTGCCGCAACTACGTATTGTTGCAGTTAAAGAGGAGCTGAAACTGGTGGTGATTGTGCTGAATTAACAAACATGAGTCTTGCTGAGAAGATTGAGATGAGTTAGCTCTGGCTTGTACTGCAATAAACGAGATGGCTGTGCAAGAAGGTTTGAGCAAAGTGCAGAGTGATGCACCACAATGGCGCATCAGTGATTGAGGCCTGTGCAATGGCCTTGGCCAGAACCAACTCTGTTAAGTCAGGTGGATTACTCAGACCTGACTCATCTGACTGGTTCCAACTGAGTTGACCCGATTGACTGACTCAGTGATCTTGACTGAGTTGACCCAGTTGACTGGTGACCGGTTTGACTTTGCCGGTCACCTGAGCTCTTTTCCGGTGACTTCTCCGACCATTTTACCAGTTCCCGACGACCTCTTTTGGGACATATTTCTACATGGGTATTTTCACATATGAACTTGGTGGACCACATAGGATATGGGCCTTTGGAGGATTGACCTAGTTTTGGAAAGATGAAAAGCTACAAAAGGAAAAAGTTTCTACTTCTTTTGGAGGACGTATTTTTTCTACTTGGAATTTTGGAGAGCGGCGACTAGGATTTGCTTTCGTTTATTTTTCATCTTCTTCATTTCATTTTTGATTATGATTATGATAAACTCAAAGGCTACGAGTAACTAAATACTATTATTGGTTATGGGATAAAGTGGATTTCACAAATGATATTTGATTCAATGAATTAGTTTTGTCTCAACTTTATTGTTTATGATTCATGGTTAATATTGTTGCATGATTTGAGTGCTAGTTTGATTGAGTCCGGAATCAATTAGATTGGTCTTCATATCTATTGCTAGATTAGGTTTATTATACGAAAAAGTGATAAATTCTTGATTCTAAGTAGCATAATTGTGGGTAGTGCTTGTAGTGATATATCCTACTAGTCACATATGAATTATAACCTTTGTTAAAACGAATTAGTGCTTTTACACGTTTGTTTGCATTGATTAGTCTTATTTCATAAAACTTATTGATCTTAGGGAGTTAAACTTAATTGTGCTTTTACACTTTAGGTTGCTTTCTAGGTAGATTTCACAATAGCATCTTTTAATGTTGTTTGTGATAAAATCGGGAAATAAACGGGATACTCTTGCGATCAAGATATCCTAGAACTTTTAATAAATGAGAGATTAAAATATCAATTCTAGTCATTGATAAAAATACATGTTTGTGAATGATATTATCCCGTGACCAATATCTTCCTCTTATTGATTATTCAAATTATTTTATTGCTTTCAATTACTTTTATTGCTTTGCTAAAAAAAAAAAATCCCCCCTTGGTTACTAAGAAACTGAAATTTGCATAACAACAAAAGCCTCTCTGTGGGAACGAACTCTTTCTTATCACATACTTCATTTATTTTAGTTAAGTAAGAAAGTGAAATTATTTTTGACGCATACGACAGCGATCAACTGTCCACCTTTTCCTGACACGTTCTTGTAATGGCGTGTTGCACGCTATAAACCGCCAGACCAATACCCCAGTAAGTATCCCCCAGTTTGTGACATGTTTGATGTCTCGAATGAGTGGATCGTGGGACCCACTGTAGGAAGTAGCATGTGATGCTAAAATAACTAAGGATTTGATATTTATGAAATATCGTGTATGCTCAATGCATGTAATGCATCGCAGACAATCAACATGTATGAAACATCGATGTTTTAAAGCCTGACCGAATAAGTTGTGGACCAAGCGTCTTAAAATAGCATCACTTCCAAGCATCTTCGAGTGAATGTTTGGAGGCTGCACGGGCGAGCTATCTCCTGGCCGATCACTCCCTGTGGAAGAGGGGCGGACGGTGATCATCGGGATGCCTCACTGGTCGTCTAGCTTTCGACCTAGGTTGTCCGATCAAGCTAGCGAAGTTGGACGGACGAGATGGTTTAAGACCCTCATCTGCGACCGTTGATGGATTTTAGGGTTTTAGGAGGCGCGCGAGCATCACTCCTATGCTTGAACGAATCCGAGCTTGGGTGCAAGTCTTGGTGGAGCCGACCAGGCGTGTAGACGGCCTGCCGGTGTATATGCCCATTCATCTTTGTCTCATGGAGGTGCGATGTAGGCCACTCAATTTGATCGGCAAAGGTGAGTGGTCGTGATCGGTTTGCGGCATAAATCCATTACCGCAAAGGATTTGGAAGCTACTCGGCACACAACTTTTGGGCGTGCGTTTCGAGGTCGTCGAATCCTAGTCTACCTAGGCCGACCAGCTCTATGCAAAGGTGGGCCCACAATGATCATGTTGACATGCTTGGGACCTTTTAAGTCTATATATACACCCTCCATCCAAGATTGCGAAGATGGATGGTCGTGATCGAACTGCGACAATTATGCAGCGCCGCAAACCCTAATTAGGGTTTTGAAAACAGCACGTACACACGATTTTGGACAAACAGTTTGGCAAGTTATGCTCCTCTTTTTGGAGGAACCGATCGTGTGGGGCCCACGTTGGGACGACAGTGAACGTGTGTGCACTTCTCTAATGGTCTTAGGCGCAATCTAAGCCATCCAAACATGCTGGCGAAGTTGGATAGTTGTGATTGTTTTAAGACACTAGTGGAACTTTCGTGACCCTCGCGAAGCATCACACCAGCCATGTTTCGGGCATACGATTGTGGATGCATGACCACGTCGTGAGCAAACCGATCAGGCAGGGATAGAGTGGGCCTGCTAATGTGTGTGCTAGCGCCTCCTCCATATTTCATGGTGCGACCTAAGCCGTCCAATCAGGCTAGTGAAGTTGGACGATCACGATCATTTTGAGACTGTCTTAAGCAGTCTTGCTCATTCGAGCTTCTTCCAAAGCAGCGCGGTCACCCTATTTTGGGGCTGGCATTTTGGCATGCTAGGAAGTAAAGTGTAACGTTAGACCGTCTAGGGCATAAATAGGCCCGCCAGTGGTCATCACGGTGATAGCATGCTCCTGCTAGGGCTCGTCTAGGCTGGCTAAATCATGCAGTCAACCTGCGTGGCCGTGATCGTTTCTGAGACTGATATGGACAGTCAAGATTTCCCTTAAGGGATTAAACATGCTCGATCAGGCTAATATAAGCATGCTGATACGAGATTTTCTTTGTCATAGAATGGTAGGGCCTGTACGGGTATTTCGTGCATGCCTCATTATTGACACTTGGAGATTCGTGTTACTCTGATGAGAGTAAGCACTCCGTCGTCATGCCGCACCAATAATGAGAGTTCTACTGAGAACAACACAGGAAATACAAGGAAACTCATGCATTAATTGATAATGCTGTAAATTCACAGAATATTTGGGACGGTTGCTACATGCACCATTCTGGGTGAATTTTGTATATTTATTGCATTGCTTCAAATAAATAAAGCAAGAGGTTTTCTGCACCCATCGCTTGTCAAATGGCTTCACCCTTTACGGGATGTCAGCACATTAATTTTGGTTTTACAATTTTAGCCCTGAACTAAAATCCACCATCAACATTAAGTCCCCTTCCTAGCACATAATGGTTGCATTATTGTGGGGTAGGCATGAGATGGTGACAATTCAAATACTAGAACGATTAAGCTAAAGTAAATACATATTTACCGCATAGATGAACATCATCCCATGCTTCAAACGTCAGGAGCTGGTCCGTTCCTTTTTAAATACCCAACGACCTTTCCGATCTTGATTAGGGTTCGGAAGAAAGCACGACTCGGTCGGTGTTGAATCCTTATCTATCGGGCATACCTCCTCGCAGTCGCTTTTAGCCTTCCTTTAGGGTTTCATCGATATATATGTATATGTTGGGATTTTGAATCACTTTTCCGTTTTGCGATAGGATTTTCTTGCAGAAACTCCATCATGTCAAGTAATAGTAGATCATCTTCTTGATACCATCCAGGGTCCTCTGCTAAACGTGCACGACCTGCATCTCAGTGTGAGCTTCATGGTGAATCCCCTGCTCGTGTTCTCCCGGTTAAGAAGGTCATACCGGTTCGTTCCTTTTTTCCTTTTATTTTTCGAACAGTTGCTTGTTCTTTATAATCAGGCAAATAATCCTCCCCTCTTTTTACAGAGATACTCTACTGGAACATGCGTGACAGTTATCGACGATGATGACTTAACTAGTCCTCTTCCTTCAAACTCAAACACGCCTACCCCTGCGGACCTTGAAGATGTTGATCTGGGTATCTCATCTTATGAATACCCCAACGCGGGTCTTTTATTAGATATCCACATGAAATTCCTATCTTCCAGCTACCGAGCCGTCGGTGGATTCTTAGTGCGGAAGGAGTTTGTGCCTCTATACACAAAGGTATGGAGAAAGTATGGCCATATGGCAACCAGGATTTTAGTCCGGCACTGTTCATCTGCTTTGGTCACCACGGTAAACTGCCTTCTTCCCATGATTGATGAGATGAAGAACATCTTTATTCGCAACGTTGCTGAATCAAATCTTGAAAAGTGGGAGAACATGGTATCTACCTGCGAATCCATGGAGTTCAACGTGGGCTAGTTGCGGCAGCGTCTCAACATCATCAAGGTTGATCGAGCTGGTATCCTTGTGAATGTAGTTCCTGCTGCAAAAGCTATCTTGGAGGAGTAGAAGGACCTGGCTGCGGAATCATAGAAGGTGGATCAGGCGGTTCAAAACTTGAAGGATAGGACGGAGAGGTATCAAACTAGGCTGAAGATGATTCTCTCAAGGAACTACAATCTGCTGGATAGCCTCTTCTAAGCGACGCTTCCTTATTGTCAATTTTTTTTTTTGAACATTCTTGAGAAATGAATTGCATTAGTTTTTGGTAGATGGATGAGGTCTTTTCATTAACGTTTTTTTTTTTTGAATAAGTTGATAATTCAAATGCGTAATGAAAAATGCCTGTATCGTCATGTCATGGGACAGTAGCGGGACAATGATCAAGCATGGTACACCTTGAGCCATTTTCCGTTAATGACTGCTTCTAACTTGCGTCCCTCCACCTTAATGATTTTGTAGTAGCCGGTACTGTAAGCCTTGGTGATCACGTAGGGACCTTCCCATTTCGGAGAGAATTTTGGTGCAGACATGTCTTGCTGAATGTGCTTTGCCTTCTTCAAGACTAAATCTCCTACTTTAAAAACACGTGGCTTCATAGTCTTGTCATACGCCCTGGAGATCCTATTTCTGTACACCTGAGTACGTTCCTCCGCCTTGCTTCTTCTGGAATCCAGAGTGTCCAACTCAGCGATTCTTGAGTTAGATGCTTCAGCCTCGCTCCAGTGGACTCCACTTGCTGCTGCAATCCTGGCTGATGGGATCTTGATTTCTGCCGGGAGGATCGCATGCGCACCGTAAACAAGTGAATATGGAGAAACCCCAATGGAGCTTCTAGGTGACGTCCGATATGCCCATAGCGCCATTGGTAACTATTCGTTCCACTCTCTGGGGTTGTCATGTACTGTTCGACTGAGAATCCGAATTAATGTTTTGTTGGTGCTCTCATCCTGTCCGTTTCCTTGAGGATAGTAGATGGTGGAGAAGACCTGTTTAATTCCATATTCTTCAAATAGCTCTCGTACCTGTTTGTTGGCGAAGGGGGGTGCCGTTATCAGTGATAATATGCTTAGGCACACCAAAACGACAAATGATGTATTCTTTAATGAAAGCCGCAATCGTTGCTCCCGTAGTCCCTCATAGAGGAATAGCTTCAACCCATTTGGTGAAGTACTCTGTCACGGATATGATATACTCATGCTGCTTCGATGACGGCGGATTGATCTTCCCAATAATGTCGAGTCCCCAGCTATAAAATGGCCATGGGATGCTTATCGAGTGTAAAGGAGTGGAAGGTGCGTGAACAAGGTTCCCACGAATTTGACATTTGTGGCAGCTTTGAAAAAATGCAGCTGCATCATCCTCCATGGTTGGCCAGTAGTATTTCTCGTGTATCTGGAAAAACAATTTCCTCTTCTCTTGATGTTCCCCTTCGTGCATTTCCTTCAACATAATAGGAATCTCTACCTCAGCCAGGCACCGTAAAAGATCGCTTCCAAAGATTTTGCGATATAGGATCCCTTCGTGAAATACAAATCTCTTAGTCCTCTGTTTTATCTTGACAACCTCCTTTTGATTAGCAGGAATTACTTCTCGTGGAGATAGATAATATACGGCTCTCTCCAGTCCCCAGCATGACTTATGCTGAAAACCTCCAGCTGGTGTGGCGGCGCTTGACAATTTGAACAAGACTTTTGGAGTAGCCGAGATTGAGTCTCCATTTCTGGCCAGTAATAGCGCAAGCGTTGAAGACGTCGGTAGAGTGTTACCACCAACGTTTGTCCACAAATTTCATCGTGAACACGGTTAAGCTGTAGCCGTGCTTCATCATCTCCAAGACATCTTGATAGGGAGCCATCCGGGTTTCGATGATATAGCATACCATGAAGAAGCTTTGCAAGGTTTTGAGACTGACCTTTCCTTGAGAAAGCGAGCTGCTAAGCTCCTGAATGATCGGAGTCCTCCAATCGCAGTTTCCAGTGTCCTTGTATTGTGAAAGCCACGTTGATTCTACCGTTCTCCTCTTCACCGTCAAGGTTTCTTCTAAACCTTCGAACTGTAATTTGGAAGCTAGCGTTGCTAAACAATCAGCGTTTCTGTTGTTGCTGCGGCCAACATGGGTTATGGTTGCATCAGCAAAGTAGTTTAGTAACCTCTGCGCTTATGATCGGTATGGAGCTAGTGTCACATCCTTCAATGCATATACTCCATTCATATGATTAACTAGTAGCTTAGAGTCACCTCTTATTTCCAGACGTGTGGCCCCTGCTTGCTTGGCTAACAAAAGTCCTATGAGGAAGGCTTCATACTCTGCTGAATTGTTAGTGCATTGAAAGTCTAGCTTGAAGGAGTGCGAGAAGACTTTGCCGGTTGGAGATACTAGGACTACGCCTGCCCCTCCAGTATTATTTCTAGGAGTGGCAGAGCCATCGAAATATAACAACCACGCTTCTTCTTCGACAACGGAGATGTCTGGAAATTCTCCAGGAAGATCCTCACGTAGTGCAATAGTGCCTTCCCTCGGGAATTCTGCTAGTAAATTTGCAACTGCTTGCCCCTTGATAGCTCTAGGTGATGCACACGTTATGTCTAACTTCGACATTTGGAGAAGCCACTTAGCTGACCTTCCCATCAGGACCGGTTTTGAAAGCAAAATTTTTTGCAGGGTCAGATTTAGATATGAGTACCACTTTGTTGGATAACAAGTAATGTCTGAACTTCTGAATGAAATGAATTAGGGCTAAGCATGCCTTCTCCGCCTTGGGGTATCTAAGTTCAACATCTCTAAATATTCGGTTGAAATAGTATATAGGATACTCGATTCCCTCGTCATCTTCTTGAGCGAGCAAAGCCCCGACGGCGGTATCACTGAAAGCGGTGTAGAGACATAGCGGTCTTCCTTGGAAGGGAGACTTCATGACGGCTGGAGATGACAATATTCGCTAAATCTTTTGAAATGCTTCCTGTTGTACTGCGACCCAAACGAAACTTGCTCCTTTCTTCAGCAAGGGGGTAAATGAAGCAACAAGTTGGGCTAAACCAGGTATGAAACGTCGAATGTAGTTCACCTTGCCCATGAAGATTTGGAGTTCCTTCACAGTTTGTGGTGGCGGCATCATGAGGATATCTTGAGTCTTGGATGGGTCCACTTTGATACCCTCAGCAGTTACCTGGAATCCCAGAAATTTGTCCAAAGAAACGCCAAAAGCGCACTTCAAAGGATTCATCTTCAATTTGTATTCACGACACCTTTCAAACACTTGCCGTAGGACTCCTGTGTGGTCTGCCAGAGCTTTTGATTTGAATACTATATCATACACGTAGTCTTCAACTTTTTTATGCATCATGTCATGGAAGATTGCCGTCATAGCGCGTTGATACGTTGCGTCGGCATTCTTTAAACCAAAAGGCATAACAATATAGTAAAAATTTCCGAGAGGAGTTCGAGAAGCTGTCTTACTTGCGTCATGCTCGTACATCCTTATCTGATTCTAACCGATATATCCATCCATGAAGGAGAACATGTCGTGTCCGCTGGTGGCATCTACTAACATGTCGATGTTAGGTAGAGGAAAATCGTCCTTGGGGCAGCACTTGTTCAGGTCTCTGAAATCCACGCAGCACCGGATCTGTCTGTTTTTCTTTTTCACTGAAACCACATTATCCAACCAGGTCGGATGATGGATGGGTTTGATGAAGCCAGCAGCTAACAACTTCTGAATCTCAGTCTTGATTTGCTCTTCCACCTCGTGCCTGAATTGCCTCGGAGACTGTTTGATCGGATTGGATCCGGGTATGACATGTAGATGATGGGTAACCAATTTTTCATCTAAACCGGGCATTTCTTCATACGTCCAAGCGAATATGTCTTGATATTCTTTCAGAAGTTGGACGAGTTTCGTGCGTTCATCCGTGGACAAAGCTGAGTTGATGGAGATAGGTCTAGGAGATTCTTCATTCCCGATATTAACGATTTCGAGCTCATCAGTCGTGGAGTTGGTGCCGTCTTGCAGCTGTCGTGGAGCATCCATCACCTCTTCTTGTGGATCGTCGTTTTTGTAGCATTCAACTGGGGGAGAGACCGGGCATCGGTCTCCCCTGCTAATTGCTAACAGCGGCGTCGGTACACAGTCTTCCCCTTCTCGTCACGGCTCGCCACAAAAGCTCGCTCTCTCTTAGCGTGAACGTGGGTTGCTGCTTCACCGGATGAAGAAGAATGCCTTGTCAACAAAGATGCATCGTGGGGATTGGCCCTCAATGATGCAAGTCGGTCTTCCTCCTGGATTGACGCCCATGTGGGAGTGGGGTACAATGAACTTTGTCTGATTCTTCCCACGGAGCTTCTCTTGGTTCAAACAACTCCACTCCACATATCGGTGCGTAAGGAGACAACGATGCAGGAATACGAACGTCTTCTTTATTCAGCATAGTCTTCAGGCATTTTTGATACGTTGAAGGGACAATCCTATTGCCATGAAGACACGGTCTCCCTAGTATCATATGGTAGTCCGGATCAATTTCTATGACTTCGAATTTCACCTTGACCGAACGGGCCCTACAGATAAATTCAGATTGACATACCCATACGTGTTGGTTTGGTTTCCTTCAAAGTCTGTCATCGTGGTAGGCTGTCGTACGATCTTGCTTGGGTGGACCTTAGACGTCTTGATTGTCTTGAGAGTAATTACATTCGAAGACGCTCCTGTGTCGATGAGGGCCCTCTTGAACTCCAAGTCCTTGATGCGCGCAGTAACGTGTAGGGCCCGGTTGTGACCCTCTTACGCCATCATGTCTTCCTCTGTAAATGTAACATTATTCACAGACATCTATGATGTTTTTGAGGCTTCTGGACGTGAAGGAGTTAAATGCACGTCCAGGGCTATCTGGTTAATTTCAGCAAACATCTCCACCCGCTGATTCTTCGAGAGGTGTAAAAGTTCACACAAGCTTTCCACCATAGAAGCCGCTTCCTGATCCACTGGCCTTCGGTTCATAGTGAAACTGTTGATTTGAGGAGGATCAGTCCCCGGTGTAAAAGTCTCCGTGATAGGACCGCTCATCTCTGATGTTATCTTGACGAGGAGATCGAGTATGCCGTTTATCGCTTCTTTGATCAGTTCCATGTTCTTCGTGTGAATCTCCTGCACCCGTGCTAACTCGACCAATGTTGGGATTCTGCCGGCTACACCATCAGATATACCGTTTGGAAGAGGGGTATCTCTATTGGAGGAACTTCGACCAGGATTCGAAGTTGTTGGGGGAGTCCTAAGACCAACCATTTTGAAATCAACCAAATGGGATTGGGTGTTGAAGAAATTGACTTCACAACCAAGAGATTAATCTCCCACTGTGGTCGCCAGTTGTTTATGGGTGAAAACTATTTCTGCTGGTTTTGGTAATTTTGGGTGTGTGTTGATGAAAAATGAATCTAAACCCTAAACAAATGCATTGCACGGGAGTGCTTTTGATTCGAGAGATCAATCTATACAATTTTGGCCTAAACCAAGAAATGGTCGTTCCAGACTTGCTTCGGTCACAAAGTGAAGGAGATGGGGTTGATCTTAGGGATGGAAGCGAAGAAGGTGTTGAGATTGTGAAGGTGTTGGCTATTTATGACTTGTATCAGAATGTTGAACTGGCTTGCACAATGTAAGCTGTCAGCTCTGGTGTTTTCTGGATACTGTGACAACACTTGGTTTTTCTATGCTTGCCTCTTGTGTTGTTTGGAAATAGGTGATGGACCTATTTATACAAGTCATTGAGCGCAACCTCTCATCTCGTAGGAAGCGGAGGAGGTGAAGTGATGGAGTAGTGGGGAGGAGTGGTGATTGTCACACGATCACATATTTGCTAACTTCCCTCATCACTGCTAACCATCCACCTTTTCCTGACACGTTCTTGTAATGGCGCGTTGCACGCTGCACGCTGCAAACCTTCAGACCAATACCCCAGTAAGTATCCCCCAGTTTGTGATATGTTTGATGTCTCGAATGAGTGGATCGTGGGACCCACTGTAAGAAGTAGCATGTGATGCAAAAATAACTAAGGATTTGATATTTATGAAATATCGTGTATGCTCAATGCATGTAATGCATCGCAGATAATCAACATGTATGAAGCATCAATGTTTTAAAGCCTGACCGAATAAGTTGCGGACCAAGCGTCTTAAAATAGCATCACTTACAACCATCTTCGAGTGATCGTTTGGAGGCTGCATGGGCGAGCTATCTCCTGGCCGATCACTCCCTGTGGAAGAGGGGCGGACGGTGATCATCGGGATGCCTCACTGGTCGTCTAGCTTTCGACCTAGGTTGTCCGACCAAGCTAGCGAAGTTGGACGGACGAGATGGTTTAAGACCCTCATCTACGACCGTTGATGGATTTTAGGGTTTTAGGAGGTGCGCGAGCATCACTCCTATGCTTGACCGAATACGGGCTTGGGTGCAAGTCTTGGTGGGGCCGACCAGGCATGCGCGTAGACGGCCTGGCGGTGTATATGCCCAATCCTCTTTGTCTTATGGAGGTGCGATCTAGGCCACTCAATTTTATCGGCAAAGGTGAGTGTTCGTGATCGGTTTGCGGCAGAAATCCATTGCCACAAAGGATTTGGAAGCTGCTCGGCACACAAATTTTGGGCGTGCGTTTCGAGGTCATCGAGTCCTAGTCTTGCTAGGCCGACCAGCTCTACGCAAAGGTGGGCCCACAATGATCATGTTGACATGCTTGGGACCTTTTAAGTCTATATCTACACCCTCCATCCAAGCTTGCGAAGATGGATGGTCGTGATCGAACTGCGACAGTTATGCAGCGCCGCAAACCCTAATTAGGGTTTTGAAAACAACACGTACACACGATTTTGGCCAAACGGTTTGGCAAGTTATACTCCTCTTTTTGGAGGAACCGATCTTGTGGGTACCACGTTAGCCCGACAGTGAACGTGTGTGCACTTTTCTAATGGTCTTAGGCGCAATCTAAGCCATCCAAACATGCTGGCGAAGTTGGATGGTTGTGATTGTTTTAAGACACTAGTGGAACTTTCGTGACCCCCGCGAAGCATCACACCAGCCATTTTTCGGGCATGCAATCGTGGCTGCATGACCACGCCGTGAGCAAACCGATCAGGTAGGGATAGAGTGGGCCCGCTAATGTGTGTGCTAGCGCCTTCTCCATCTTTCGTGGTGCGACCTAAGTCGTCCAATCAGGATATTGAAGTTGGACGATCACGATCATTTTGAGACTGTCTTAAGCAGTCTTGCTCATTCGAGATTCTTCCAAAGCAACGCGGCCACCCTATTTTGGGGCTGGCGTTTTGGCATGCTAGGAAGTAAAGTGTAACGTTCGAACGTCTAGGGCATAAATAGGCCCGCCAGTGGTCGTCACGGTGATAGCTTGCTCCTGCTAGGGCTCGTCTAGGCTGGCTAAATCATGCGGTCAACCGGCGTGGCCGTGATCGTTTCTGAGACTGATATGGACAGTCCAGATTTCCCTTAAGGGATTAAACATGCTCGATCAGGATAATATAAGCATGTTGATACGAGATTCTCTTTGTCAGAGAATGGTAGGGCCTGTACGGGTATTTCGTGCATGCCTCATTATTGACACTTGGAGATTCGTGTTATTCTGCTGAGAGTAAGCACTCAGTCGTCATGCCGCGCCAATAATGAGAGTTCTGCTGAGAACAACACAGAAAATACAAGGCAACTCATGCATTAATTGATAATGCTATAAATTCACAGAATATTTGGGATGGTTGCTACGTGCACCATTCTGGGTGAATTTTGTATATTTATTGTATTGCTTCAAATAAATAAAGCGAGAGGTTTTCTGCACCCATCGCTTGTCAAATGGCTTCATCCTTTATGGGATGTCAGCACATTAATTTTGGTTTTATAATTTTAGCCCTGAACTAAAATCCACCATCAACACTCGTCAACACTATTAGACTAGTCAAGAGAGGTCTTAGCTGCTAATAACTCGATTAGTTTACGCATACGTTAATTAGTAGGAATTAATCTAACAACGTTTTAGATACGAAATTAGTATCGGACTTTGAATTCATAACTTTTTTGTTTGATTAATATATGGAAAGCACATAACTTTCAGAGATGTTCAGCATATAAAACACAATGTATGCATGTTATGAAACTTGGTTTGCAGAATGTTACTGTGTTAAAAAGAATTAATTAGGAAATGATTTTGGGTTAATCATGGTTATAGATTTGCTTAAGTACAGTTAGGTTAAGACCGATCAAAGAAAAACGGTTAAGTTAAATTGAGGACGAAACGGTAAACTTAGCATTTGGTTAGGGGGAAAGACAATTTTTTACTCCTCCCCTTTAATGACCCGAAGTCAAACAAAATATACTATAGTCAAACAATTTTAGCTTTCCTCCTAAACAAATCAGCTTTCCCTATAACAAAAATCTAAAAGTTATTTAATTATTAAAGCATTCTTTACTCGTATGCTTGAAGGCCATTAGATTCGAAAAGATGGTGGTGTACTTGGTACCCTCGTCATTTCAACCTCCTTTAACGTGGATGTGTCGCAACATACCAGTTAAATGATCACGTGCAATACACTTATATATATCAGAATAAAATCTTAAAGTGAGAAAATCCAAAATTACCCTTTAGCACAAAATAAAAAATGGACGCGTATTAGAGCAAGTCTTATGGTGGAATCCATCATATTCCAAGTGTGGAAAAATCATGGAATGTCAAGTCTAGTGGCTTCCAAATTGGTGTTTTCCATGAAAAATCCAAGCAGTGTTCCATGGTTTCGTGTAATGGTCCGTGGAATCCATGGTAATGCTAATCATATTAGCGTAAAATGTTATTCAGAATAACGCACTAGAAGACGAAAAACGCTAATCAGAATAGCATAAAACGCTATTCAGAATAGCATAAAGCGATATTCAGAATAGCGCTTTTTTTTTATCCGTAGATTTAAAACGAGCCATTGGAAATCTAATGGCTGAGAAAAAAGCGCTAATCTTAATAGCGTTTTTTTAGCGCTATTCTGATTAGCGCTCAATGTTATTAAGATTAGCGTTTTTGTTGTTCCACCACTACACTTGCGCTCCCATCCACAATTCCAAATGTTGAGGTGGCATGGAAGATGGAACTCTTCCACCATAAGACTTGCTCTTACAAGATCTGAGATAATTTTGTTATTGAACGGTGAGAAATCTTACACACCCCTTATATTTTACTCTCTCTCAATATCAGAAACTATCTTCTTCTCTAGTGGTTAAAATCCGTATTCACCGTTAACAAACCACTGAAAATTATATCCAACCATATAGAAAAAGAAACGAGCATGTGATCCAATTTCTACATCAACTCGATTCATAGGTTATTGCTTTATCAAATTGAGTAACAAATTTATTAATAACAGTTAAACCCCAAATTGATCACTTTTCTCGATTGATAAAATTGAAACCCCTAAACCAGACAAACATTCTTTCATCATTATCATTTCATCTTTTTTACTTTGTATTCTTCAACTACATCTTCATAAAAAAAAACTAAACGAATTTCATCCAAAATTGAACCATTTTCTTAATCAAGAAAAACCCAATCGTAATCGTGAATCGCCAATTTCTTTTTTATGTTTTTTGTTTTCATTCATGCGTGGCTACTGATTTATTAACGGGTACTGACTTCTTCGTAAGGAATAATAAGAAACGACAATTGAGGTGGTGGCAGCGGTGTCTGCAAACAAGGAGAAAGGAGGTGGGTATTTTAAAATGGTTTTTACAGTTGGTTTTTGATTATTGATCAGATAGTATTTTGATCCCTCGATAATGGTTTTGTTGGTGACAACATTAATAAGAATTACATCAATTATGATTCGGCGGTACTTAGGATAATAAGGTTAGAATTGGTGAAACAAATTTCTGCTTTCATTGTATCAATGGTTTTGATTACTATAGCACTAAAGAAATTGAACTTCATTTGATTTTAGAGCATCGCACGGTCGAACTCACAAATTTTGCTATCTCAAGCTTGTTGTCAATGTTAGATGAACAAAATTATATCTTGATTTCTAGTTTGCTAAATAACCCTAGAAGACTGAAGATCGATGAAGATATTTGGATAACTTCATCAACAAGGTATGCGAAGACCGAAGCAATCTATTTACTCACAAGCTTTACCATTCTATCTATATGAGACTATGTCATATGACTTCTAGTATATTTATCGCAAAGAAGAAGTTTCGAGTCAAGCTTGTCTTGTTAAAAATCTCGAAATATGATTCAAGCATATATGTTCAAAGGTCCTTAACAATATTAGTTTGAAACAATTTATTGTTCAAGAATTAATTTGTAGATCAATTGAAAACCGCCCGTATAAGTGATTTTATCATTTGGGAATGTTTCAAACATCATAAAAGAGAAATTCATGAACTTCTTATATTTTTTCTCAAGGTAGGTTGGAAAACCAGTTTGCAAACTATAGATATCTGATTTCAGAAATACAGGGAAGGTTGACGAACCAGTTCGCAAACCAAAATTTCAGTTGGGAACATTTCACAGACCGTGGTGAACTGAATTTTTGGTGTTGGTATAAAAGGCTAAGGTTCGCGAACCCAGTTCGTGAACAGTTTACATCTGAGTCCTCGAACCAAGTACGATTGGCGAACCCAGTTCACGAACAATGTACATCTGAGTTCTCGAGCCGAGTAGGGTTGGCGAACCCGATTCACGAATCGTATATCCCTCACTAGTGAACTTTCGGTCCTAGTAGAATTCAGCCGATACTCAAACACTTATTTTTTAAAATATGTGTAGCACTGCTATGACTCTATTAAACGCTTCTAAGACTTCATTGATCACTAAAACACTTATGTGCGTGCATCATGATTAAACTCCTGCATGTTTAAATGAATATCAACTTGCTTTTAGTTCGAAAGGTATGTTTGCCAAATCAGAACGATCATTATACACGATTCTGTATATGGACCACTGTGTATAGTCTTCCATTATATTTTCAAAATTAATTCTCACATTTTTTAATTGAAATCCTTATTAGAGTTTCATCTAAACAGATAAAGTGTTTGCTTGATTCTCAAGATATCTTAGATTGATCTCTAAGCAACCCCCGGTCTTGAAAAACTATAAATAGAGATTCTCTTTCAACTAGGAAATTCAATCTCTGATACTTTGTGTCCTAGTTGATAGTCAGAGTCGTCTTTAATGAACCTAGGTTTCCTCTGAGAAACATAATTAGGTTTACGACTAAAAGATTTCACTTTGGGGATTCGTTAAGCCGGGTCTGACTATCTTTCCCTTGACAGTTCTTGTATCCTGATCTTGCTTTTCTGTTATCGAGGTTTTCGTAATCTCTTTCATACAAGATAGATAGAAATCGCAAAGTTTTCTTCATCTCAAACTTTGTGATTCCTCAAGATAGATATCTGAAAACTAGTCTTAAGTGATTTTTTGAAGATTGTTCTTGAGAGGTAGTAAAAGATCCAGGATTCTCATCTAAGAGTGTTTCGGATTTGTGAGGTTTGCTAGCTTTGTCTATTGCAAACAGATTTACAAGCCTTGATCTTTGAGAAAGATATGAACGTGGTTAAAGCAAAAAGCTTTCCAACACATATTTCGAGAAAGATATGAACGCGATTAAACTCAGCTCAAAATATCAAATGTGTATAACGTAAAAGTCTATATAGCTATACGACTTAGTCTCAATAGGAGATAAAATAGAACAGACTTCTGAGTGATAGATGAGTTCAAGTCTCCACATACCTTTTGTGATGAAGTTCCTCCAAGCTCCCCTTAGTAGATCTTCGTCCTCAATCGATGAACGTCGTGAATTATAATACATTCTATCCTAATCTGAGACATAGCTATAAGTAGACTAGAAATCAAGACTTATAGTTTTGGCAACAAAACTTGACAAACAAGCTTCAGACAGCAAGCTTGCGAGTTCGACCGAGCAGTGCTCTAACAATCTCCCCCTTTGTCCATTTTAGTTACAAAACTATCAATACATATGGATTACAAAATAAATAAACTTTGTAGCTTCTCATCCAAATGCTTGATTTCCTTGGTTCTTCAACATTCCTTGAATTCTTCGTCACTCCAAATACTCCAGTGGTTTTGAACGTGTTCAACTCAACATCATAGTTATTGAAGATCCGTAGCCATAACAATAAGAAAATAGATGTGTTAGAGCATCGCTCGGTCGAACTCGCAAGTGTTGCTATCTCAAGCTTGTTTGTCAAGTTTAGTTACCAAAAATATAAGTCTTGATTTCTAGTCTACTTATAGCTAAGTCTCGGATTAGGATAGTAAGTGTAGTTGAGCCTTAGACTCCACGGCGTTCATCGATTGAAGACGAAGAACTACTCAATGGAACTTGTGGAACTTCATCAACAAAAGGTATGTAGAGACTTGAACTTATCTATCACTCAAAAGTCTATCTACTCTATCTCCTATTTGAGACAAAAGTCGTATTGCTATATAGACTTCGATTATACACATTTGCTATTTCGAGCCGAGTTTATCTCGCTTCTCGAAATATATGTTGGTAATCTTTCGCTTTTGCAAAGTTCATCTTTACTCGTGACGAAAGTCATGTTGATTCTTTCAATAACTTGAAAATCGCTTTGATGAAAAATAGTTTGTGAATAACAACTATATAACATCCTCTAAGAAAGTTTCAATGATTGAAATGAGAGTTTAGATCAAGTAACCATGTTTAGATATAAACATAGCGTGTTCTCACATTTGTATAAAAGTCCAAAACCGGGAACCTAAAGTATGCGTACCAGCGGAAGTTTCACGTCCGTGAATTTCTGCCGGAGTTTGGAAGTGTGAAGTGGTATGCGCACCCGTACGCGTACTGGCGTAACCAAACTCGGTACGGCTACTTAGGTATCCGTACCCCTTTGCATACTTAAGTAGATTAATTTATAAAATCGATTTATTCATGAACTAAAACATTTATATTGTAAGGAATTCAATCTTTGCAAACCGTGGCTATAATGTTCATGAATTGATTCGAGTGAATCAAAATCGATTTTTTCTTCGATTGTGTCTTGTATAATTCTATAAGATCTAAGCAATTTAACAACTCTCTAACTAGTTCATTTGAGTCATTTGAACTAGTTATGGTGAAGATGAATAAGGTTGATATGAAAGTGCTCATATGGCTAACCATTGGTTAACTATTGTCGAACCGACTAAGTGTACACGTTTAGGTACGGTTACTCAAACCTAAATGAAGGTGCATTTCATTTGTGTGTAACAAGCTAAGTTCGATCTAACGGTTTAAAGATATTAGCTTGAATCTAACCAGGTTTTCATCTAACGGTGAATATTGAATGCTTTGTTACCAAGGTAACTTAGATTGAAAACCCTGATTTGAAATCTATATAAAGGAGAACCTCTAGCAACTGGGAAACCTAATACCCACACCTCATGTATGATACTAGTTGTATAAGCTAGATTCGATTCTCCTTTAACCTTAGGTTTTTCACGAAACCCTGTAGGTTAACGACTGATGAGTGCTAAAAAGTGCATATTTATATATATTTTTCTTGGCAATTAACTCATCTTTTGTGCTCTAATTCTCCATTTTAACCCATATTCTGTATTTTCATTGTTTTCAAGAATAAATACTTTTCTTAATTAATTTTGCATTTTTAGGTACTAAATAAAGCCTGGTTAACTCACGGAGTGAAAAGAGCAAAGAAACGACAAAGACTCCCGCAGAAAGGCAGCGAAGAATGATGTTTGCAAGAGTCGGACCAACTAGAAGCGGGCTTGGAAGAAAGAATTTGTTCTTAAAGAAGAAGCGGGCTCAGAATTGTCTAAGCCCAAACTCTAACCTAAGTCCAAGACCAAGCCCAAAGCCTGCCTAAGCTCGTAGCCGTCAGATTGGATCCACAGATGCATCCAACGGTCGCTTCATCACAGTGCATCAAATTCTGAAGCTCCTGTCAAACATCATAGCACCTAACTCCATCTTGAGCCGTCAGTTTTGATGTATTATGCATCCAACGGTCGCTCAAGATCTGCATCCATCTCGCCGTTAGATCCAACTCATCTCATATCATCCAACGGTCTATCTTTGCGAATCATCAAAACTTGATGAAACACTCAACACCCTAGCATCTAGGTTTATAACCCAAAAACAAACAAACCCTTCTCTCCATCGTGTTTTTTTCTTCTTCCCCCTTCTTCTCTTCTGCAACTCCATGTCCAGCGCCACCAACTCCACTGCCCCGCTCAACCACCACCTCAACCACCACCATCTCCTCTCAAATCAACCAAACACCATAACCCATCTCCACTACCATCATTACAACCTATCTAGCCACCTAATTTCCCATTTTTATACACGTTTTTCTCAAAACCCTAACGTGTGAAAAAATGGTAAATTAGGTGAGTTAGGAGAGCAATTGGAGGCGTGGGAAGCATCAGGAGAAGAATTGGAAGCATGGGTGAGAGTTATCATTCGTTTTCAGAGATTAGGTAAACCTAATTTCATTTTATTCGAAACCCTAGTTTTATGAATTGGGGATTTTTGGGGGTCGAGCTAGACACAAATTGGAGGTATGGGAAGCAAGAGAAGATGACAAGGAAGATTGGGTCGAAGCTATTGAGTGCTATCAGTGATTAGGTAAAACCTAATTTCATTTTTCTATGCAAACCCTAATTTCATTGAATTGGGAATTTTTGGGGTTTTTGATTGTTGTATAAATAGGGATGATGGGTGTGTGTTAGAAGGCATGCCTGGATTAGCCAGAGCACCCTTTGGAGGCCTGGATTAGCCAGTGCTCTCCACTGTTAGGTTTTGTAATCTTCTGTTTTAATTCCAAGTTTCAATTTCAATTACTCTTTATGTTTATCATGTTTACAATTACTGTCAATATGTTCTAATTACTCTTGCTAGGGCTTAGATGAAGCCTGAAGACCTTGTTGGGTAACAAAATCTTAGTGAACACTCTTGTAGGTTTAACTGAATTAGGATGTTAGTGTTCTTGGTGATTGAAGTCACCTGTGATTGAGTGTGCTGTAAGAAGACACTCAATGCTAGGGGTGAACTAGAGAATTTAGGGACTTAACCATCCACATTTAACTAAAGTAGGGAAGTTATGAAGCTTAGGGATCAAACATCACCTGTGATTGAGTGTGCTGTAAGAAGACACTCAATGCTAGGGGTGATGCTAGTGACTTAGTTAATTAACTCTCTATCTATGTATGCCCTGGATTATAGGAAGGCATGAGCCTCCACCTTTGTCCATTAGGGACAAGAGCATAAACTAGATTGATGCTGCCTAGCTAGGCCATAAGGTGAATTCAAATCCCCTAGTGCATTTACTGCTTAGCTTCTCTGCCTTAGGCTCACTGCCTTTGTTTCACTGCCACTGTTACCTTTGCTTCATTGTCTTTATTTTACTTCACTGCCTTGCCTTTGGCTACTGCCTTTGTTCTCTGTTAAGCTTAGAAAACAGTTTAGTAAACTTCAACTTACACACCCTAGTCTCTGTGGATTCGACCCGTATTTGCATTATTCTACACCTCGACACCGTGCACTTGCGGTATTAGTTTGTGACTCTTTTAGAGAGCCACCAACGACTTAAAGACTTCATTGGGATTGTGAAAACTGAAACCAAACCCAACTATTTTCTTTGTAGTTGCGTGATCTGATCTTGTTGTTTCTATCGTGTTTGAGTACAATCGTAAGATTGGCTTGAGATTTATATCTCCGATAGGAAAGTTGGAAAAGTAGTCACAAACACCTTCGTCTCATCGTTTGTGATTCCACAATATCTTGTTTCGTTAATCAATTAAAATTATTATGAGGTGATTGATATTTCTAGGTTGTTCTTCGGGAATATAAGTCTGGTATATCAATTGGTTTTTGTTCGCCTTGATTTATCAAAAGGCGAAACGAAAACTCGTAATCATATCTGTGGGAGACAGATTTATCTATTCCTATAGTCTTTTCTTTGTGATACAAATTTTTTATCAAGTCTTCGACTTTGGGTCGTAGCAACTCTTAGTTATGGGTGAGATCAGCTAAGGGAATCAAGTGCGCAGTATCCTGCTGTGATAAGAGACGTAAGGAGCACGACTGTACCTTGAATCAGTGTGAGATTGATTAGGGTTCAACTACATTCCAGACCGAAGTTATATTTGTAATAGGCTAGTATATGTAGCGGCTTAATACAGTGTGGTGTTCAAATCTGGACTAGGTCCCGGGGTTTTTCTGCTGTTAGAGCATAGCTCGGTCAACCTCGCATGCATTGTTATCTCAAGCATGATTGTCAATGTTAGTGATCAAAACTATAAGTCTTGATTTCTAGCATACATAGCTAAGTCTCGGACTAGGATAGAAAAGTGTAGTTGAGCTCAAGAACTTCATGGTGATTCATCATACAACCACGAAGATCTATACAAGGAACCGTGGAACTTCATCAACAAAAAGGTATGTGGAGACTTGAACTTATCTATCACTCAAAAGTTTATCTCTTCTATATCCTACTTCTTATGAGACAAAAGTCGTATGCTATATAGACTAGATCATACAAATTTGACATTTCGAGCTGAACATTCATTGCTTATCTTTTATCTCGAAATCGTGTGTTGGTAAAGCGTTTCGCCTTGGTCAAGTTTATCTTCACCTAGTGACGAAAGTCATGAAAAGTTTCAATCACTTTGAGAATTGCTCTGACGTGAATCGGTCTGTGAATAACGGCTACATAGCGTCCTCTGAGAATGTCTCAATGATTGAAATGAGAGTTTAGATTACATAACCATGTATTCCTTGAACCGAAGTTTTCGAACTTTGTTGACCAAGAGAAATCGGGATGATTGTGGAATTGGCTTGCCAAGTCCGCGAACCTAGTTCGCAGACTCAGTCTGCTAACTGTCGGAAGTTCTCGATCGAGAATTTATGCTGGATTTTCCAAAACTCGTTTGTGTGCTAAGTCCGCGAACTTGGTCCGTGAACCCAGTCTGCGAACTGGCGGAAGTTCTCTTTCCGAGAATTTCTGCTGAGTTTGGAAAACTCAACCGATTAACTTAAGTCCGCGAACTTGTTTGTGAACTTAAGAGGTTATGATCTAAAGATGTGCTCTGAACATGAAACATTAAATTACTAAGGAATGCTTTATGTAAACCGTGGCTATAATGTTCATGAGCCTATTCAATCGAATCAAATCATCTTTGTTTCAATTGTGTCTTGTGTAGTTACATAAGATCTCATAGCAATTGAACAACTCTTTAACTAGTTCATTTGATTCAATTGAACTAGTTATGGTGAAGAAGAACAAGGTTAATATGAAATGCTCATATGGTTAACCTTTTGGGTTACTATGTTGAACCAACATACACGTACACGTTTGGGCATGGTTTTCACTAACCCAGTAAACGTCTAACCAAGTGTGTGTGACAAGCTAAGTTTTCGATCTAACGGTTGAGAAATATTAGCTTGAATCTAAATCAGGTTTTCATCTAACGGTGAATAAGGATTGCTTTGTAACTAAGGCAAAACCCTGATTTGGAGGCTATATAAAGGAGACATCTAGCATTGTGCAAAAATAATCCCCACACGTCTGTGTGCTACTAGTGCGCCCGCTAGAGGCGATCTCCATTAACCGTTGATTTTCTTTTCTAAAATCAGGTTAACGACTTAAAGACTTCATTGGGATTGTGAAGCCAGACCGATACTACTTTATCGTAGTTGTGTGATCTGATCTTGCATCTTCTATTGTACGAGTACAATCGATTGATTGGATTGAGATCGTGAGAGTTCTCCGATAGGCAAGATAAAGAAGTCACAAACATCTTCGTCTCACTGTTTGTGATTCCTCGACAATCCGCTTGTGTAATCAGGAAGGATTGCATAGAGGTGATTGATTAATCTAGGATGTTTTGTTCACCTTGATTTCATATCAAAAGATTGGAATAAAACCTAGGGTTTATCTGTGGGAGACAGATTTATCATTTGATAGACTTTTCTGTGTGAGACAGATCTGTTTATTATCAAGTCTGTGATTTTGGGTTACAACAACTCTTGGTTGTGGGTGAGATCATCTAAGGGAATCAAGTGCACAGTATCCTGCTGGGATCAGAGGCGTAGGAGTACAACTGTACATTGGATCGGTGGGAGACTGATTGGGGTTCAACTATAGTACAGTTCGAAGTTAGTTTGCAGTAGGCTAGTGTTTGTAGCGGCTTAATACAGTGTATATTCAATCTGGACTAGGTCATGGGGTTTTTCTGCATTTGCGGTTTCCTCGTTAACAAAATTTCTAGTGTCTGTGTTATTTCTTTTCCATATTATATTTTATATAATTGAAATAGTACAGGTTGTGCGTTCGTGATCATCAATTGGAAATCCAACTTTTGGTTGTTGATTGATATTGATTGATCCTTGGACATTGGTTTTTGGTACCGTCCAAGTATTCCTTGTATTTGATAAAGACTCGCTATTGTTTTTAGCTTGAGTAAAAATCAAATCAAGAGAGAGATATTAACTCCTTGAGATACTTTTGTCTAGATTAAGTCTGACTGTCTAGTTGATTCTCTAGCAAAGTATTTCGGAGTTAGTCCATACAGATTGCTAAGCGAAATATCGGGTGGTGTTGTTAGACCCTCGCTTTTTCAATTGGTATCAGAGAAAGCAAACACGTTTAAGACCTAAAAAGTCTGTGTTTGTAGCGATCTGACTCTATGGAAAAAGTTGTTATCTCTATTAACGTACCACCAGTCTTTGATGGCTCAAACTACTCAGCATGGAAAGTTGCAATGTGTGCTTATCTTCAAGCATGTGATTTTCAAACCTGGGTATGTATTGTTAACGGCTATAATCCTCCGGTTAATATAAAAGACGATGTATCTATACCAAAGGATGTTGGTAGTTATAGTCCTGAAGAATCTTTTGCTGCAATGCAAAACTCTTTTGGGTTAAGTGCTATCAGACAGGCCGTCACCCCAGATCTTCAGTACTATGTGGCGACTTGCACTAAGTCTAAAGAATCCTGGGATATCTTAGAAACTGTATTTGAAGACAAGAGATACGTTTCTAAGAAACATGCCATCAATGGAGGGAACAACCTCAACACTCCTTCCATGAATACCGCCTCTGGACAGGTGACAATTCTTGATTCAAATTCTGTTCAGACATTTGCATTCAATGCTGTTTCCGAGACAAGTAAATCCTCTAACTTATCTTCGGCTGATGAGTGTTGTTCATCTGGTTATCGGTTCAATGAACCGTGGTTAACAGAAAGAATCAAGGATTTCATGAAGAGGAGCGTTAGATGTGACAAACATCCACTGTCAGCTATTGCTTCTAAAGATTCTATGGAAGATAAATCTCCTTGTGTCGACGTCTTGAATACGTCTGTTGAATGTGAAGTTACAACTCTCGCAGCAGAAACCTCCATACACTCAAAATATGATTCAGAAATTGAGTCTGACACAAAGATTTTTTTATTTCTTGAACAAAGAGGTCCTTCAAGAAAATCTTCAATTAAAAGCTTTATTGAAGAAACTGGAATCATTAATCCAAGTGAAAGATCGTGAGATAGATTGTCTTAATGATCAACTCACCAGGACCATTTTTCTAAAGGAAAAAGAGATTAATACTCTCAAAGATGATCTTCAACGATTATCTGGAAGTTCTGATAAAATCTCAGCAATGTTATTTGGTCAGAAATCCTTTGGAAACACCAATGGTTTAGGATTTAAGAGTAAGACTGCAGTTATCGACAACTATGTTCCTAAGTGTCATGGGAAAACAAAGGCTAGCAGTTGTAATAAACATAAGGAACTTCAACAAGACAAAGGTTCGTCGGGTTGTTCGTTTTGTGGAAATGCAAATCATGTTCAAAGCACGTGTTGGAGATTCAAGCAGAGGAACAAGAGAATTTCTAAACTACAAGAGAACATGCAAATGTTGAATCTGGATAATCAAAGGTCATGCAAAACCAATACTTCCAGAATCAGAAGGAGGAAACCTATTTTTGCAACAATCCTTGACAAGCAAAGGGAGCATCTGGCTCACTTTGTCTCTGGATGAGCTCCGAGACGTCTGCGTTCTCATTCTTAGCTTGAGAGGATTGAGGCTCTGCATCTTGTGGCTCAAGTATTATCTTTGTTTGTTAAATATCCTGCTAACAATATTGTTTGTGGATCCTTAAATTGTGGAAGACTGTGTCAAGGATTAGGATGTGACCTTTTTTAAATCTTCTTCTTTCTTCTCATACGTTTTCATGGCTCTTGTAACTAGCTCTTCTAAAAAGTAATGCAGTAGAAGCAGTCAACGTATACCTATGCAAAGGAATTACTTCCTCAAGGATGATAATGAAGAAGTCTATAATCAATGAGTTTTTCAATAACAAGAAGGAGTTTTCTGTAGATTCCCTGAGAAAGATCTATAATACCTAGTAAGTCTTCTTTTTGGATTAGTTGGAAGAATAACTAGTGCTTTGAATAGCGATGATTGTGACTACACATAACTATTTTTGTTTTCATCTTCTTATGTTATTTTTTAGGTTTATTGGTTATTAAATTCTAAAAATATTTGGAGGATGATGTTTATTGCAGTATTTTAATGGTTTGTGAAATTGCAATATTTTTTATGGGATATGTATTGTTTACGTCTGTGAACTTGAAGGTCCCATATTGCAGTCAAAAGTAAAGTCGTTCATGAATCGGTATCCGTATTGGTGAAAGGACGAATGGACTTTTGACATATACAAAAGTTATGCCTATGCAATCATGTATTTGATGGAAAATAGGATAAAATCTTTTGTTCAACAAGGATAAAGTCTATTATGTCATTATGATGGAAAATAGAATTGATCCTTGTATGTTATCCACGGCGTTGATCTTCATTGATCCATTTTATTATTTTTTACCGTGAAGGCTCCATTGTGTGTCTTATGTTGAGCACCTTACAACTAAGTCGATTTACCTTGGCTTTGTTGGTTGTTCCATAGGATGCTATATGTCGAGCATTAGGAACTAAATTAATCAACTAGTTTGGTTATTTAGTTAGTACTGCATAAGTCTTCCTTCTTATGTTGAGTACACGTACGGTTAAGGTTGTCATATTCTATGATGAACTTAATCGGGGTTCCATAAATTCTCTTATGTTGAGCCCAAAATAATTAAATTAATTACTTCGGTGATTAGTTTGGTTGTTTGTATTCCAATTAGATTAATTATAGATTTTCTTGTAATTAATCTAGTTGAGTTTTCATATATTCCACAAGTTCTTGTGTTGAGTATATGAAAGGCTACACTATCATGTTCTTTGGTCAATGTAGTCATATATTCCATAAGGTTTTCCTTATGTTGAGTATTTGAACGGTTAAGTTATTCATCTCCGTGTGATTGACTTAGTCGTAGCTCCGTGAGTTTACTTATGTTGAGCACTTTCAATTAAATTGATCACTTTTGTGGTTTGATTTAGTTGCGTATTCCAATTGAATTAATCATGGGTTTACTTGTGGTTAATTTGGTTGAGCTTTGGATATAGAAAATCATTCCTATGGTTTTCGGTGTCCGATAAAAAATCCTTCTTTTCTTTTGAAATTAAGGTCGCTCTTGTTGTTCTCTCGGGAATGACATCAAATGGGGGAGAGTTCTTTTGAACTTGTGCTTAATGGTAATATCTTGCGGGGAGTGCGGCTGTGGAATTTTATAGGGGTTATCTTGTATCTTAAAATTCCTTTATGAATGTTGTTAGCTTCGACTATTAGATTGCATCTAAATTAAGTTGGTATGTATTTTTCTTTTGGTCATGAAATGTCTCTTGTGGAAATTTCATTATGATCCCATTCTTGTACCTTTGCTAATTTAATTGACAAAAAGGGGGAGAAATATTGTAGTTCACACTACAAATTCGTATGGTTTTCGGATCATTGTGTAAGGGGGAGTGGTTTCCATGATCGAGATGGAGTATTGACTAAGGGGGAGTGATACATATCACCGCAGTATTGTTGTTAAAGTCGTGATACAATTGGACTTTGATGTTATATAATTGTAGATGGTGGATTTTTGACAAGGGCTAAAATCGTAAACTCATAATTATACGAAGCTCTGATCCAGCAATCAGACGTGAGTATCGAGACACGAGTCTGTCATCGGATTCTCAACGGAGAGTACTTTCTCTCAGAGTACATGTAGATATGTAGTCTCACGACTGGACAACGACATATCTCATGAATACTGAATACTTTCAGTGATTATTTCTATATAGTATCACGAGATGGACGGCTCCTAGACAACTTGCTCTGCTAATATAGAGCGATAACATCTTCAGGAACAAACAACGAGTTTGCCATGACTATATAAAGGATATGACTTACCGACAAGCTCATATCGGGATAATTAATGCTCCTAGACAGCTTTCTCTGCTAGTATAGAGCCACAAAGTTAATTATTCCTAATTACAATCCACGACTGGTCCCATGGAATGGAAATAACAATTGCTCATATTCCATGGTCGAATCCACGACTGGTCCCATGGAATGACGATAAAAATTGCTCATATTCCATGGTCGAATCCACGACTGGTCCCATGGAATGGCAATAACAATTGCTCTATTCCATGGTCGAATCCACGACTGGTCCCATGGAATGGCAATAACAATTGTCTATTCATGATCGAATCCACTTGATCTCATAGAATCAATAACATTTTCTGATTCATGATCGAATCCACGGTCTCATAAATGGTAATAGATAAATCTTAATTACTCTGATTCTATGGTCGAATCTACGATCCCATGGAATGGTAATGCTCACTTTATTATTCTGAATTCGTAGTCGAATCCTCAGCTGATCCTATGAATTAATAATAAACATCTTATTACTCAGTTTTGTGAATTATTCTCCACTGAATTCCACAATTAGTAATAAATAATCAACAACCGGGCGTCTGAGCTACCTCTAAGTAAGCCCCGATTCAAATGGTGAAGTGTATTCAACGACGATACACTAACAGTCACCGCACGAACGAGTATTTCAAAATACAACGAAACGATGAACCTATGCAAAATAGGGAAGAAAATAATAAATAATTAAAAATATTGACCAAGGTGCTGGGAACACGGACACACGACCTACCGACCGTGCCGTGGTCAGTTCCACGCCAGTTTTATATTTTTAATACATTTTTATTATTTTCCATGATTTGATGAAAATTCTCTCATCTGATCAAATCTCCTTCGTCTCGAGGAAACTCCTCGGTTTCATGGTACTTCCATAAATCCAAAAAATAATATAAAATTAAGGAAAGGAGTGTGGGGCGTGACCATTGGCCAACCGGCCATGCCTTGGTCCCACCGGCCCCACACCCCACGGTTCCTTATTATTTATTATTATTATTATTATTTCTCTAATTTCATGAAAAAACTCCTTGATTTCATGGTATTTTTGCACAAATCATCATATAATAATAAAATAAAATATAAATGAAAACTTGTGGGACCGGGCCACTAGCCGCCGGCCATGCCCTAGCCGGTCCCACACCCTTTGCTTTATTATTTTATTATTATTTATCCTATTTTTCCTTGAATTCATCAAATTCCTTGATTTTATGGTATTTCTCTCAAATTAGGAAAAATTCCCTCAAATCATCAAAAATACCTAAAAATATTAAAAAATTATGAAAAACTCGTGGGACCGGTCCATAGCCGGCCGGCCATGCCTCCATGGTCCCACACGCCCGTGTTTTTATTATTTTAATATTTTGCTTCCATGAACTCATGAAAACTCCTTCAATTCATGGAAACTCCCTAAATTCATCAAATTTCTCAAAATTCATGAATTTTTCATAAAATCATCAAAATATTATAAAATTAAGGAAAAGGCACCACGGGACCGTGGTCAGGCCGACCATGCCTTGACCACGGCGGTCCCACGCCTCCTCATTCCTTATTTTATAATTATTTTTCATCATCTCATGGTGTTTTCCTCAGTTTCGTCGAAACCCTAATTTTGGCATATTTTCTCGAATGGATGCTCAATTGCACGCCAGAAAATATCAAAATTCTCAGGACTGAGACGGACGCCTTGGGGACACGAGCACGCTATCTTGACCGACCAAGATTGGCTCTTTGGCTCACGGAAGCCGGTCCCATCAATTTTCACAGTTTTGACCTAATTTGCACAATTGCTCGTATTAGGTCCAAAACTCTTCCAAACACTTTGGATTTTCATGAAGTGATCGTCAGGCGGTCACGTGACAACCCAGGGCCGGTTTCATGACTCCATGGTCGGTCCCTCGCCTCGTCATAATTAATTAGGTTTTCTCACCTAAGGCTCAGACGAGCATTTTGAATAAATGATTAAGCCAGCATTTAATCATTCTTCCACCAACAAATCGTCAACTCTTCAGGAGTTCTTCGTATTTTCTCACGTGAGCATATGGACACTACATGGTTGATCCACGGTCCCATATAGTCGCCCCCTCCTTCGTCCTATGGTTAAACTTCTGACGAACCATGAATTGATCAAATTAGGGTTTCTGAATCCAAGGATCATCATTCCAGATTCCAACCTTAATAATTTTACGACGGCCTCGTGGTCATTAATTTTATTAATTATGCTCGGTTTAGCGACCAGTATTCTAATTAATATTTTTGGTGCGCTTCCAATAATCCATCCGATGAGCAACACATGCTCAGACGATCAAATATTCAACAATTCATCACATGAGCAACACTTGGTCAGATGATAAATATTTGCTCAAACCAAGGAGTATTGGTTCAACAATCAATATTAAATGATCCATCGAATGAGTAATACTTGCTCACTTCATCGTAAGAATTATACCTCTGTCTCATGACATGTTCAATTCATAAGTTTCAGAACATCATGTTCGACACTCAGCAACTACATGGACTCATCGTCCCATCAAACCACGAAGTCATCAATTGACTAAAAAACCACGAGACGTCAATCGTGTCACTTGGGGGGATATCACTTAGGGTTTTGGTCTGGCAGTCTACGACACGTGTGTTCAAACACACGATGGAATGTGAGCAAGTCGTGCAGTTAGTTGAAGGAATTCACGAGGTAGTGGGTGGAAAATTGACCAAGTCTCCACATGTTGAGCAACTGGTTTCAAACACGATCTCCACTTTCCCACTCCTTGATTCCATCAACTGTCACACTTCATGGGATCATGGTGTCTAAAATTACAGCAATATAAATAAGTCTCTGAATCATGATTGAAGCATCATCAGTATCATAAATCTCACGTCAAACTGACAACAAGAGATCATCAACTCATCAATTGAGCAACTACTCTCAATTGAGCAATTTCAAGCATTCAGAGCTTATCATATTCAGAATTCACTCACCCACAATCTTTGATTACCATTGATTCCACGCATTTCTCAGCTTCCCTCCTACAGATCAACCCATCCTCTCTTGTGACCGAATTTACTCTGGAACGGTCATTGTCTTGATTTAGGCCGGAGTACTACAGATTGATCTCTCGAATCTAAAGCACCCTCTTTGCAGCGGTGCATCTATGTGAGGTTTAACATTTCGCTTGGTTTGAGGAGTCTCCTCCGTACGATCGTCTCCTCAATTCCTTAAAAACCAGCAAATCGTTTTTCCCCATCCATAGATTGGCGACCACAGTGGGAGATCATTCTCTCGGTTTCAATATCACAATTTCCCAAGATGGTTGATCTCAGGTCAGGTTCAGTTACGAATCCTAACACAAACCGTGCTAGCACTAGCAACAACAACAATCAGAATATCCCGGAGACAATTCCGACCTCCAACACTGATGGTGGTGACATTACTCCTCCTCACGCCGAAGGTCATCCACTGTCCGGACGACACTCTGAAAAAGTTAGAGGAGATCCACCACCTACCATTGCTGATCTTATCAAAGCGCAGGAGACTCTTGCAAAGAATCAGACTGACATGCCTGCTACACAGAAAGAGCTGTGTAATTATCTCAAAACTCTTACTGACAAGATGTCAGAGAAGACTCAAGAGAAGAGAAAGGAGAAGGAGAAATCCTCAGACGACGATACTGAAGTAATTCCAATCCATACAGTAGAAGACGACGAAGTCCACAAAACTGCTGCAGACAACTCATCAGCGAAGGGATCATCGAATTTCATCACTCGCGAGGATATGGAGCACCTCTTGGAGAACCGTGGAAAAGACAAAACATCGCATGTCCATCATCATCAACCTCCTTATCCCGCCGCTACGCAGAGGATTCCACTCCCCAAAGGTTACGTTTTTCCAACCTTCACCTTATATGATGGAACTGGCAATGCTCGGGAACATGTCTCTCGTTTTCTCGAAGCCTTGGGAGAACATGAACATAATCATGTCGTTCGTCTCAAGGAATTATCAAAATCTCTGAAAGGCAGAGCATACACCTGGTATAACAACATCGCGCCAGGGACTATCAACAATTGGGGAGAAATGGTTGACGCATTCTACAGGAAATACTTCTTCGTGTCAGAACAAGTCACCCTCTCTGACCTTGGAAGAATGTTTCAGAGGGTCAGTGAAATTCCCAATGATTATGTGAAAAGGTTCAGAGTCCAAGCCCTGGATTGTCATGACCCAAGCGTCATGGAGCAACAACTGGTGGACTTGTGCATCAATGGCATGCTCCCGGTCTACAGGGCCTTACTGGAGAACCTTCGATTCCAGACTTTCTCAGAGCTTCACGAAGCTGCGAAGAGGTCGGAAACCACTGCACCCGCTCTTTTGGAAAGAGAAAAGTCTACAAAGACTGAGGATTCAAAAGACACTCGAGGAAGCAGGTGTTTGATCAACAAGCAGTACAACTTGCAACCTTCAACAAATGCTGTCGCAGAAGGGAGTAAGCGAAAAGCAGAACCACAGCACAAGCAGACTTCCTCCACCCCTTCAAAGGCACACAAGAAGAAGAATTCGAAAATCCCTCCTCAGCATACGGAAGATCCAGAAGCACCTGATTTTCCCTGTTCAATGGAAGAAGTTAATGAATTACTCGATGCCTGGATCCAAGATGGTGCAATCAAATTAACTTATGTCAAGAAGGAACCAACTGAAGAGGTCATGGAAAATCCTCGGTATTGCCGCTTCCATAGATACGCCAGCCATCCCACAAGTGATTGCAAAATTTTGAAAAGCATATTCAAAGAAAAGGTCGAATCAGGAGAGATCAACCTGGGGACTGAGGGAGTGCACAAAAAACCCCTCCCAGTCAGAACTTTTACCATCTCTGAACCTCCTGTCAAGGAAGCGGTCCAATCTCTGATCGAACATGTCTGCGAGTTGTTGTATCTTTCGAAAGCTCAAAGGAAAGACATGTTTGCTGCACTGAACCACATCGTGTCCGGAAAACGTCTGCTGATCCAAGAGACCACCACCGAACCTTCAGCCACCGACAAAGAAATGTATGACTGGGGACTGCTCACCACAGTGCACATTAAAGGAAATGAGTTCAAAAGGGCGTTTGTCGATGTTGGTACCGCTGTCAACATCATCCCTTTGAAAAATCTCAGAGCTGCCGGTATTACTCGACAGGAAGCCACCCACGCTCCCATAGCAATCAGGGACCACGAAGGAATCTCCAGAGACGCATACGACTTCATCACTCTCAAATTTACGGAAAGATTGATCTGCACTGAGGCCAAGTTTTTCATAACCCGGGAAGACCCTGGATACGACATGGTCCTTGGATTCATGCCTGAAGGATAACGATGCCTTCAACACATCCTATTATCGACAAGGATTCCGACAAGGATTCCGAGTCGGAGGACGAAGCAGAGGACGCACCACCGTTTGAGCATCTGGAAGAAGTAAAAACTCTGATGTGACTTACGCAGGAACTTGGAGAAAATCCGCACACCCTTGTCAGAATATTTCGAGCTCATGCAAGTCTTATTTTTCCTCATGCTCCAATATTACCAATATTCAGATATGCTACTATGGTCCAGGGACTTCTCCCCATGAACAATTTAGCAGTCATCAAAAGCTACGAGTGGGTAACTTCACCGTAGCAATATTACACCCAATGGTTGGGTTCAGAACTTCTTCAAATTGGTCACTCCATCGAGAGGTTTATTGTTGAAGACCTGGCTAAGCATGATCAACACTATGCTGGATACTCTCTTCCGCGCGAGTGTCCGTATGTGCCACATTCGTGGAATTCCGTCAAACAGGGAATTCCGAATCAGCGGAAGATATTCAAGGCACGACCGACCAAGCCTAACAAGTTTCACGAAGGGGACCTGGTTCTCAAAGCAGTTCAGCGCGGTCTTCATTCTACAAGGAACTCCAATTGGGAAGGACCATTCATGGTCGCTAAGTCCGTGGCCGGAGGATACTACAAATTGATCAACACAGATGGCAGAACCCTACCAGTAATTCACGAAAATTGGCTCAAGGCGTTTATCTGAAATTATTGGACATTTAAGGTATTGGGCGTTCGAAGCATTCATGGCGTTTGGATTTAACATTTAGGATTTTTCTTTCATTTGTATTTCAATTCCTCCAAAACATTTGCAATACTTGCAATCAGTATTTGAATTCAGAAATTTATCAAAATTCAGTTCATATTTCGTAAAAGAAAATCTCTATCAAATCTACATGAAAATCCTTAACCATCAGTCAATCCAAAACCATCTAAATATCAAAACCCAAGTATAAACCTCACATCTCTCAGAAGTTCAGAAGTTCAAGAGATCAGAAAGAAAAGGCTTTTGCTCATCAGCATCCTTCAAGATTTGCAAAGCCGTCCTCTCCTTGTTCAACTCCTCGGTCAGCTTGGAAATCTTGTCCTCCTTCTCCTTCACAGCATCATTGGGAAAGGGTATGTTCTTCTCACATGAATACTTGATAACGTTTATTTGCTTACGAAGCCATTTCACATTGAGACCAAGTCTTTCTGAATTCTCCAAGTTAAACTCCCAATCAAAGAGTATATCTGGGGTCACAGTATTCCTGGGTCCCGTATGCATATCACTCACGACATGCAAGATAACGCCTACTTGCATGGTTAAAGCATAAACACGCCCAGGGTTCCTGTCGACGATCATGTGGCCAAACTTCTTCCATATCGTCTCGTACAAGCGTGCATACCCAATGGGAACGCTGAATCCACCGACCAGTTCATGATACGGGAGTGAAGTGTTAAAGGGAGGATCGAAAGCAACCCCTGCATCTGGATATTCATACACTATTATACGGTTCTCAGTCACTGGAGCGGCTTCCACGACCAAAGCGACAGTTCCTTCTGTATTCTCCGCTGCTGTCTTGGTTTCCTCTATCACTGAGGCAACAACCATCTAGTTTTCCATAACATCAGCAACGACCTTCTCATGGCCTCGAAGTGCAGGGATGGATGTCTCTTCATCAATAACTTCGGAAGGGTTAGAGTTATCATCATTGGCTCCAGTATCCTCAACTTCGGTATTTAACACCTAATACGAAGATTACATGAGGTTAGAGTCATGAAGCCAAAGGATATTATGAAACACAGTATACCAGAAAGGAAATATCATCAAAGTTCATCATACTACATTCAAGGCACGATCAAATAACATGAAAGTCATGAAAACACGTTTTACGATGAGTCCGTCTGAAGAAACTGAACTCTTCCCTGTACTAAGAGACGAACTGGGAGCAATCTACAAGGAATCTGAGGATGGGTCATATTCCATTCTCTTCGTATGGATGTCCTATATGACATGTAAAAATTTCATGACAATCCGATGAACGAGCGAGTAGATGTGGCCAAAATATCAAGTAATGCGCAATCTGAAAAAGTTCTGGAAGTCTCCTGGAAGTTCACTATTTCGCCTTTTTCAGGATCTGAACGTGCTCAAAACTTAAAAAGCTTCCATGATAAAGCTTGGAAATTTTCCGGGCTTGAATTTGCACATGCAGATCATCAAAATCCGACTCCGGACGAAGATTCTACAGCGTTTCTACTAAAAAGCTGGGTTCTGAATTTTCTGACGACGAAATTCGACTAAGTTTTCATATATTCACATGGGTTCTCATTCATTCATTCACAAGTCAGCACTTTTATACTTCTATGAAGAATATACAGGATATATACTTACTTGAGGAGTCTCCAAAGTGTCCAAGGGGTTGGAATTGTCCACATCAACGACAAGAGGAACATCACTTCCATACGGCTCCGAATCTTGGGAATTACCTCCATTCCCATTCCCAGAGGATGATTGAATTCCAGAATTATCCATCTCCATGACGACATCCTCCTGTACACATCCTTTACAATCAATATTTTCATCTATGAAGCACCACATTTGAACATGTGAAGAAATACTTACAGTTTCTTCGTCACTCAAATCAGCGATTGCTTGTTCAGTAGCAGAAAATTGAAGATCTTCAAGACTTGATGGAGTAAAATTCTGCAAAAAAATTAACAATATTGGCGTCATGATTCTAATGTTAATAGCAATGAAAGTCACGGTGAGAAATATTGGGAACTCACCAAAGAACGAACTGGGGACTTACGGTATTAGGTAACAGCTTATAACTTTTGTTCCTTCCTTCTCCGCCGTGAACAACTTCTCCAATATCTGAAAAATATGCATGGATTCGAGGTCTGACGCTACAACCGTCCTGTAAAGAATTCAATAACATGATCAGAATACAGTTACCATGGTTTCATAAAAGATATGTGGAGAATCTTACTTGAGAACATCCTGGAGATAATTTTCGTTTATCACCAGAAAGGTACTTCAGTCTTGGTCGACCAGAGATCATCTCAGCAGACGGAGGAATCTTCACTAGAGGCTTACTAACTGTCACGAATTCATGCAACCTCTCAAATTGTTGATGCCAGAATTCTATATAACCTGGGGTTACATATGCAAATCTATCAGAACCAGGAAACCAGTAACTAGTCCCTTCCACGTGAGTGTGATCTAAACGAGATGCAAGGTGATCAACTGATGGTTTCCTTCTCCGGGTATTTGGAACACATTGATCCATACCCATTTGTCGAACCGCCCTATCAATGTTGTATTCTTCTACGGCCCACTCTGCATGCATAACGGATAACAAGTGACCAGGAGTACAACTCAACATGAAGGATCTCTCACCATCATTTGGGTTCGCACCAGATTTTAGAGCCGTGCTCTCTTCAGTATTGAAAGTTGTTGGTTGAGAAACATAATCAGGAACCGATACCCATGGAAGAAAGTCGAACTCCGATTCTTCATCCAACACATCAATGAGGCGTGCTTTAGACCGAGGCTGCTTTGTAGACCAACGCATGATTCGGGGATTATCTTTCTCGGCGAAGATGTGACGGGCATCAGTATTTGTTCCTTGCAGGATATTACGTGGGATAGGCGCATAATTCTTGAAGTGTTCCCACATCAAAGCTTGAATAAACATCGTGTTAACATAACACTCAATCTTCATGAATCCATTCGACACGCTGGAATCTAACACCAAGGAGTCTAAGTTAGAATACAAGGAACCCAGGAATAAGCTACCTATTGGGAGTTGCTCACCTTGATCCATCTTAATAGCAAAAGGGATTACGAAAGGCTTCAACAAATGTTCACTGTCTACGAATATGTCTCTGGATAACCATAAGCATAAGAAAGCCGCAATAGGTAACATACCGGTGAGGGGACTATCAGAAACTTCATCTTTTGGCCACCAACATGTCAACCAATGGGCATAACAACCTTTACTACTAGACGCCTTGTTCACTTCTTCCATCGCAGCTGTCAGAGTGTCAAAAACCACTTTTTCCTCATTCGAAAGACCTCCAGAGAAATTACCTGTAATCGGGAGATGCATCAAAGCAGACACATCTTCTAAGGTAACAGTGAATTCTCCGCATCTACATATTAAGGTATGAGTGGGAACACACCAACGAGCCAGCAAAGCCACGATACTTTTCACATCATGATTAATAGACAAGTCTCCAGAAGCTTGAATAGCTCTCGTCACTTGCGCCTGGTTGAGCATAGCCCTGACATGAGGGAAACCCAACATATGCCTCGCCCATCCAGAAATTTTTTCCAAAGGGCGTCGAGAAAGCTTAAACTCTATGGTCGATGCAAGGAAAAGCCCTCGTTCGAGACAAAGCCGTATTACCATATTCGGGGTCACCAATTTCTTCTGAGTCACAGTCCTAGGGTTGATCAGAAGACGATATACTGAGGACTTGAGATATGCTTCAGCTCCTTTTGGATCCTCCTCAAAGAATGCGTCGTCTATATTCGGAATATTCTTCACGCCAGTGGCATCCTCATCTTCTTCACCAATGGAGGTCTCGTCCATGCGTGCATCAACCCTGGAGATGTCATCATCAGAATGCGATTCGTCCCTTGAAGTATCGTTGGCTGAGGAATTGGTCATTTTGCTAAAACAACTGCAAAGTCCACATTACATTCTACTTCAGGATGTTGTCCAGACATGAACCAAGGAAATACAGCAAAAAATGGTAACTCTTAACTCTTACCTTTTGTACTCCCAGTAACAATAGTGATAGTAACGGTAGAGTTAACACCTCAAAATCGCTCGTCTCCTCGAAAAACTGCAAAAACGAACGAAACTTTATTAATTTCGAAACTGATTTTCATAAAATCACGGACACAATTTTCATAATATGAACATTCACACAACTGACCTATGAAGTTCATAACAATACAATATTCTATCATAAATATATTGTCTATCTTTGAAGGTTCCTCAAAACCCACGTTTCTGATTTTTCAAAAAAAAAACATCAATTAATGTAACATTGCTTACATAAATTCTCAAGAATTTTATCTAATGAAAATAAATTCATACAAATAAAATATACCATCATATTTTACACAATATATGTCACGGCTGCATATATATAAAAAAAATATTATTTTTCCTTCGTAACGTCGTTATTTGTCTTTAAAACGAAGGTTTATTTCAAAAATATTGTGAAAGCTCACATCTCATACATATGATAAAGTTTTGTATTTACATGAAAGATCATAAGCAAAATTTTATTACTGGACACAAGTTCATCATACATATTTTCCTTCGTGTCGTCGTTATTTGTCTTTAAAACGAAGGATTATTCCGATTTCATGAAAATTCACTTCTTTTATGATGAAACCTTGGTATACATGAAAGCTCATACACTAAGTTTTATCACTGGACCTGTAGGATCAGAATCTCGCAACAATAATATCTTAGCGAAATTATCAACAACACAACACAACATCGTCACAGAATAATTTCAGAAATGATATAATAAACGACGTCAGCTAAAATCATGAGAAAGATGTGATGGTCCTGCGAAAATTAGAGAGTTTGCGAGATTAAGATTTGTAAGGTTGCGAGAATATCGCAAGTCATTTCCGAAAATAAAGGACAGGTTAGCTGTCATCCACTATGTATTTCCCTGTAAATAGTCGTTCAGTTGTAAAGAAAGAGAGAGATCTTTTTTGAGTAAGAAACAAGTAAATAAGAGAGAGAAAGTTTAGAGCAGAGGTGATTCTTGATTCCTTTATCTTTTCTTGTAAGAACATTCAAAGATTGATCAATAAAATTAAGAGTGTAAATCTAAAAATGAGTTGAGTAATAATGAAATCATATGAGGGGTGTAATGTAGGATTTCCTGCAACTACATAATGGCGCTAGAAACAGGGAAGTATTGAAGATTGTTCTAGAAAAAATTGAAGATTAATATTGAGATTTGTGAAGATTTAGAGTGATTGATTAAGAATTTTCCATAATTTCTTGCAATATTGTTAACATTGAAGAAATGGCTAGAAGAAGAAATACATCCGAACAACCGACTACTGTTAGAAGAAGCAAGAGAATTGCTGGGAGAGAAAGAATTGAAATGGGAGAATCTACTAGAATGAGAAGTAATAGAGAAAATAAAATTCAACCACCAATTTAACAAACACTAGTACAAGGGAGGAATACAGATTTTGATAGGGTGAGTATACACACTTGGCAATCAAATTCGGCAGAAGAAGTAGAAGAAGAGCAACAAAACAGAAACCATAGACATGTAGAGAGAAATCAAGAAGCATATGAAGGAATAACTCATGGAGATTATGAAATTGGAGCATCAGAAACGTTGAGACGAAGAATACATGAAGAAAGAAGAGCTGAGGCAGAAGAACATGCAAATCTAACAAGGCAAAATCACGAATTAAGGATGGAGAATATAAGACTACAGAATAGAAGATCGAGAAGTATTACAAAATCATATTCAAGATCGACTAGAAGAGAAATGAGGCGAAACTCACCCACAATCAATGCTGGAAACAATATTCAAGAAGAAATATCAAATCCTAATGAAGAATATCGCGAAAATAGAGAAAGAGCTGATGATCATTACGTTCCACAAAATGAAACTTTTGATGATGGGAAAAATGGTAGAAATCAAGATAATGGACAACGTCAGGGAAGAAATGACCAAGATGGCGAAGGAAATCGAGAGGAAGGAAGAATAATTTACATGAAAGAGAAACTCAAAGAAATCAACAAACGATTGAAGAAGAAACTGAAAGACATTATGCTGAACAAGCACGTTTAATCTGCGAACGTGAAAGATTGAGAGCGGAAATGGAAGAACAAGAGCTTCAGAAGAAAATTCGCCAGAACAATCACGACAATCGAGAAAGAAGGCGTATACAAAAATGGAATAACGGTAATCTCAATGAAGAGTATGATAGAGTACAGAGGATGGCTGAAATACAGCGAATGGAATTGGTAAGAAATGAACAAAATCATGGAGGGGAAAATAAAAGGCATCATCATATGCGAATTCAAGATAGAGATGAGGAAGAGAATCGCAGAAGAAGACGAGATGAGGATAATGAAGAAAAAATGAAAAATTTTGCGAGAGAAGAAAGACATGAACGCAGAAGAAGAGAGGTGAAATTAAAAAGACCAATGGATCAAAATTCAGGTGTAAATAAACAAATCTTGAAAGAGTTAGAAGAAATGAGAGGAATGCTAAATAATAGAGGAGAAGTAGGCAGGAGACAATTGGATGAAGCAATAAAAGAAGCTGCGAAAACTCCATTTACAAGGGAAGTAAAATTAGGAGGAATACCACCGAAATGAAATTTGCCCGCATTAACCAACATTTTTGATGGAACAACTTGTGCAATTCAACACATCAAACCCTATGTGAGGTGCATGTTGCAATGGGAAAATCATGATGTCGTATTGTGCAAATATTTCGCATCCAGCTTAACAGGAGAGGCGTTAAAATGGTTTGAAGGTCTACCAAAGAATACAATAACATCCTTCAAACATTTGCAGACTACATTCCTAGGGGCATATATAAGTAATAATTCTTGCGACCTGGTATAGAAGATGTGTTTGGATTAAAACAGAGGATTGGCGAAAGTTTGAAACACCTGACTAAAAGATGGAGAACTATGTGTAGCGAAATGGCTGGCCGTGTAGATGAGAGATATCTTATATTATCATTTATCAATGCTATGTTTGCAACAAACCTATTGTATGTCCAAATTTTCAGAGTCAAGAATACGATCACAATGACTGAATTGCGAGAACTTCAAGAAGAATACATTGCTCTAGAGGAAAGGCAAAATAAATGGAATCATATCCAGTTGCGAACACCAACTCACAAACAGCGAATGCAAGCTTATTACCCAAACTAATAAATACAGTAGCGAATACTTCACGAGTACAACAAGAAAAGGTGACGGGTAACAGTCAACAGAAACTAGTGGCTATGGGAATCCGAGATCAAGAGGATTATGAAAGAGAAAGAAATTTCTACAATCGTGGTGGAAATAACAAGATTCAAAGACTCGATCAACCACAAGAAACTTATGGAGGTCAAAGACAAAACTATAATAGAGAACAAGGAAGTCACAAGGTAGTATGGGAAGAAATCAAGATGCCACCTCTAAATGCAAGTGTGGAGAAAATATGGGAAGCTATAATTTTGATGGAGAATATACCAACACCATGGAACATGGGAACGGAACCACCTCCAAACCACAGAAGCCATGAGTTTTGTTCTTATCATCATTTTCATAGACATACAACAAATGATTGAAGAAATGTAAAAAGAATTATTTTGAGAATGATAGATCAAGGAAAACTAAACCACTTTTTGGTAGGGCACCCACAATCTCAACAACTGCCACCACCACCAGAGCATCACAAATTGAAAAAGATGAAAAAGAAGGAAACATTCTTCATAGAAGTTGGTGCAAAAGCAAAAAATATATTTTGTCACTCTATCATACATTCATATAAAACAATTGAAGATTTTCATGACAATGTTTTGAGTAGAGTGTTCGCAAGAGATAACGATGGAAGAGAAATTATGAATATTGCGAAAATCTCGCCACTAGAGGAATGGCAGAAACAGATCATTTCTTTTACCGCAGAAGAAATTCTCGAAGGAGAAGAGGTGCATGATAATCCATTGGTAGTTAAATTAGAAATTAATCCAAAACCGAAAGAAGATGAGGATGATGAAGCTGAAGATTCATGGGCAATTAATAGATTCTAATCGATACTGGAAGCTCTGTGAACATATTATTTTATCATACTTATAAAACCATGGGTGGAAGAGATGATGATCTTATACCATCAACATATAAGATATGTGGTTTTAATGGTACTGCTAACAAGCCTAAAGGGGAGGTTACTATGCGAATTCCATTGAAGGGAATATCTTCCGAAATCTTATTCTGTGTCGTTGATGTAGAATCACCCTACAATGCGTTAATTGTTCGACCTTGGCTACATAGGATTCTAGGGTAGCTTCAACTTTCCACCAATGCATCAAATTCCCTCACCCCAGCGGTGTAGGAATCATAAAGGGAGATTGGGTTGAAGGAAAGAGGTGTTACGAAACTGAGATAGAATCTTGCGAAGGAAGAGCAAACAAGAAGGAAAACTGGCGACACAAAATCAAAGATACACAGAGAAGTGAGAGGTTGATGGTGGATGCAATCGAAAGGAAATAAGAAGAGATGTTGCAAAACTAATGCTAGTTCAGAATAAAAATGATGAACATACCATTACCAAGGAAGCAGTAGAAGAAAATAATAAAGAAGCAGAGTATGGCAAAGATAATAAAAACAAGAAATGTATGAATGATTAAGTTGTTGCGACACTCTCGCAATAAGTAAAATTCTCAAAAATACATTTTATTGAATGACAAAATTGAGATTGCGAAATCCAAATACAATATGATGATGTGCGAGACTCTCGCAGAGATAATGAATTTTACAGAAGACTCAGAGAAAAATGACAAAAGAGAAAGGGGAAAACCTTTATGGCGTACACCGTAGTTCGTGAATACAATTTCGCAAGAGGCAAATGTAATACCTAAAGTACGTCATATAAGGGGGTACCTGTTGCATGGCTCAGGGAAAGGCTACACCGCCACCGGAACCTGAGTCATGGAGATTTGGGGTCAATAAAGCCCATCCGGGAGAGGCACCTTGGATTCTCAGCTTAAGCATATGACTTAGGTTGGGCGACTAAGGTAATAAGTACTCTCCCAAGGAGTGCATATCTGATCAAGGCGCCGAGGTACACGGTTGAGTCAAGAGTGCCAGGGACGTTTGAAGCGTACTTTTCCATTCTTGACAAGTCATGACTTATACTGCACTTGGCCTGAAGAAAACTCCACTTAGGGTGCAGTCTCGTAACCATAAGCCCTATAAGTAAAAGGGATAAGAGGTTGCGAAAACAACTGGTTGTTGTTAAGACTGGATGGGAGGAGCTAACCTTGTATGGTAGAAGTACGCCTCCTTGAAGGGGCAACCAGGGGGGAGATAAGGGCGACACCCTCCATTAGGGAGCTGATAAGTGTCTTAAGACGCAAATGTCATGAGGCTTTTTATTCGCAAGGGTATTAAGGCTTGTCATATTTGTGCAACAATCCTGAAGAGGCAATAATACAAAAGAAAAAGATAAGACGAGATCAATGGGTTTTCGCATGAAAGTGCGAAGACGTCCTGCGATTTCGTCGCAAGACGACAATGTCATGGGACTTTATTTTCGCAAGAATATTTAGGCCTGTCATATTGTCGCAACATTCCTGAAGAGGCCACAATACAAAAGAAAAAGTTAAGGCAAGATCAATGGGTTTTTGCACGAAAATGCAAGGACGTCCTGCGATTTTGTCGCAATAACAAGAGGTGGCATAATAAGACCTTTAATTAGGAAGGCAAAATAAGACCACACAGGAATGAGATTTTGAAAAGAATCAAAATTCACTTCGCATAAGATTGCGAGGTTATACATAATTAACTGCGAAATTGAGGCATAAAATGATTTTTTTTTTTTTTATAAAATCTCTCATCTGGATACAAATAACAGAGGCAAGTATGGGAATGAATGAAATTAGAAAATATTATTTGTCTCCATATGATAGATTTACTGAAAGATTCAAAAATTAATGATTATATTGATTAACTGTATTGCAAGGAAGAATTGTTTTAATGAATGCAGGTCAAAATGAAAGAAACACAAATATACAAAAAGAAGGAATAAATATACAAGTATTACAGAGAATCAAAGAAAGAAACAAAGACTACTTCTTAGTTGATCCTTCATTATCTTCATCAGACTTGTTCCCTTCTTCGTCTGCGTCAGAATCTTCATCACCATCAGAATCTTCATCACCATCAGATTCTTCATCATCAGCTTCGCTATCAGAGATAATCAGACTGGGAGTATTTTGTGGGATTTCTTCCAAGAGACAAGGATAATCAGAATGTGGGATATTATGATCGTCACAAACCATTTGTATAGTTTGATTGCGAAAATGCATAGCATCATTCTTAAAATCCGCAACAGTGATCTTGATTTGATTCTTTAATCTAGAATACTTGTCGTTGCGAGAAGAAAGATTCTTTGCGAGTTCCTCCTTTTCAGCTTCGAGTTCCTCAATCTTTTCACGATATCTACTTTCAGAATCTGCGAGCAAAAGACAATCAATTATTAACTTGATGAAAATTCATAAGAAGCAAAAGATTAGTAAAAAAGGGCAGTTAGTAACCTTCTCTGTCAGAAATCATATCTCTAATCAAGGCTGTATGCTCAACTTGGAGACTAACATTTACACCTAAATCTTTTCTGGCATCATCTAGATTTTCGCAGCCCAAACAAATTCGTCCTCATTACTTATAAGAAGACGAGAACGAATTTGATTTTCCCTTTCGCAGAGTTCGGTGTTCTTGCGGATAGCTTCATCTCGTTCAAGTTGAACTTCAAGAAGAGTCTCTTGGAATTTCGCCAAAGCCTTAGCACCTTGATCAGAGATGCGATCCTTATCATCTATGAGACCGCTAATTTTGATTCTTAACTCATTGGTTTTATCTTAGAATCAAGAAAGAGACGCTTAAATCGGTTGGCTAAGCCTAAACTAGATCTATGGTCAATTTCTAAGAGGCGAAATTTAGATCTAAGCTCATTTAGAGAAAGAAATGAAATTCTATCATTTGAGAAACTATTTAAGGAATTGTTAAGACACTCAAGAAGGGTATCATTATCCAAGGCATTAGGAAATGAACGAAGAAGGGTAGCTTCATCAGAAAGACCATAAATGTCTGCAAAAAGGATCATTTAGATAAGATAAAACAACAGGAGGAATGAATGAAGGGAAAAGAAAAAAGTAACATACCATAAAGCTTATTATTAGCTTGCTGAAGACTAAAGATTTTGTTCTTATACGAAGAAGAATCAATTTCTACTTGTTTATTTTTCTCGCGAAGACCTTTAACTTCAGCTTCCAATTCTTCATTCTTTGTGCGAAATTGAAGATTCTTCTTTTCAAGATTTTCGCGTCTCCTCTCTAGATCCGAGGCAACAGCGAAAGAAGCTTTTCCAGCCCGCGAGAAAATATAAAAAATATTAATATAGAAAGAAATTTTGAGTTATGAAAATGAATAAATAAAAGGGTAAAAATATACCAGACTATTGAGGGAATGCAAGAAGTCGGGAGTCACTGATCTAGAAACTCCACGAAGAGAACTATCACCATCCAGCAAAGGGACATCGCAAATTGTAGCGAGATCCTTATAGGTATTAGCGAATTGGCTATCTCCCATTCCTTGCAGAGAATCAGAAAAGAGGCCAGAGAGCTTAGCCATAGAAGATTCAGGTGGAAAGTATTCACTTGCGGCAAGATCATCATTGTCCTCATCATCCTTGTCACTTTCGGAATTTTCATGAGGAGGAATATTCGAAGGAGAAGAAGAATGGACTTTCCTTTTCTTTGAAGGAGGAGCAGTTGATTTTCCTCTGCGAAGAGCACCTTTACCTTTATCACCAGTTTTCGCAACATCAGCAGGCTCTTCTATTTCAGCAATAATCTTCACACACAGATAGAAATAAGAAATGGAAGCAACAGTATACTGTTTAAAATCATAAGAGAAAATTTCTTACCTCATCTGTGTATGAGCGAAGAGCTAACAGAGTACTAGCTTTCCTAGTCCTGTTATAACTATCTTTCAGTTTTTGGATCTGCAGAATGTCGCAAGAGTTAGCGAACAAAATAATAAAGACAAATAAAGAAATATAAAGTGAGATAAATGGGAAGAAACATACCTCTTTCTCCTTCTCGGGCCAAGAGAAAACCCAAGGCTGATAAGCAGCGAGAAGCAACAGTATACTGTTTAAAATCATAAGAGAAAATTTATTACCTCATCTGTGTATGAGTGAAGAGCTAAAAGAGTACTAGCTTTCCCAGTCCTGTTATAACTATCTTTCAGTTTTTGGATCTGCAGAATGTCGCAAGAGTTAGCGAACAAAATAATAAAGACAAATAAATAAATATAAAGTGAGCTAAACGGGAAGATACATACCTCTTTATCCTTCTCGGGCCAAGAGAAAACCCAAGGATGATAAGCAGCGAGATTCGCAGGAAGAACATTTGACCCAACAATGTAAGGTCCTTTTAGCATTAAAGGAAAAACATACCATTTATCATCTTTGGATTGGCGAGGAGTTGTGTTTTTACCAGAATGCCAGTCAATATCTTGCATGAGAATTTTAGCTTCATCAATGTTATCTTTCCTTTTTAAGCGAATACCCCAGCGAGTATTCTCTTTCTTCATGGAGATAAGTTCATAGTTCTCAAAGAAGCTCGCTACTGTGTATTTCTCAGCAATTATCTCTAGTTCTGCGAATTTAGGATCCCTAAGTTCTTTGGAGTACAAAGATCCTTTACGAGCACCACGATTAGCGAACTCTAGCATCAGACGGATGTAGTCCCCACTCAGTTGGAAGATAGCTCGCGAAAATCCCGAGTGAGCGAGAATTTCATAGAATAAAGGAAGATTTGGGTCATAAAGAGGAATAGGGAGACCTGCGAGAATCTGACCTAGCGAAATTATGATTGATTGATCATCACAGTACTGATCAGAGAAAAGTTTGACAGAAAGAATTGACTTGGCATTTTCACCAGGAATGGTAGAGAGTGTGAAACCTTTATCAGAAAGATCTTTTTGGACATCTTTTAAATTCTTCTCATGTCTATGACCACTTGGAGCCATATTTGAATATAGAGTATGGGAATGAATAAAAAGTAAGAAGATTGAAGGGAGAAAAATTACAGTAGCAGAACTTGCAGAAGAATAACAGAGTTGCAGAGATGAGAGAATAAAAAGAGAAGAGAAAGTAAAAAGAAAGTGGAAATAAGAGTATATAAAGGAGATTTTTTTTACTCGAAGAAATAAACACCATTAAGACGAAAAGACGTGAGCGGTTGAAAAGCAGCGGTTACAGAAGACGTGTCAAGAAACAGTACATGTGATAAATGCAGAATATGAAGAGATGAACAGCTGCGGCATTTCTCACATCATTCTCTACTTCGCATAAAAGATATGAGAAGAGGCAATATGTAGGATCAGAATCTCGCAACAATAATATCTTAGCGAAATTATCAACAACACAACACAACAGCGTCGCAGAATAATTTCAGAAATGATATAATAAACGACGTCAGCTAAAATCATGAGAAAGATGTGATGGTCCTGCGAAAATTAGAGAGTTTGCGAGATTAAGATTCGTAAGGTTGCGAGAATATCGCAAGTCATTTCCGAAAATAAAGGACAGGGTAGCTGTCATCCACTATGTATTTCCCTATAAATAGTCGTTTAGTTGTAAAGAAAGAGAGAGATCTTTTTTGAGTAAGAAACAAGTAAATAGGAGAGAGAAAGTCTAAAGCAGAGGTGATTCTTGATTCCTTTATCTTTTCTTGTAAGAACATTCAAAGATTGATCAATAAAATTAAGAGTGTAAATCTAAAAATGAGTTGAGTAATAATGAAATCATATGAGGGGTGTAGTGTAGGATTTCCTGCAACTACAGGACCTAGGTTCATATTTTTAAAAAAAAAATCTCTCTCGAAAATCAGGGATTATAGTTAGTTTTCAAAACTAACGATCGAACGAACATACATTTTCAAAAACGAGAGTTTTTTCATAAAACTCACACTAATATACACACATGTATATAACTTCATCATGGCCAAAGAATGAACAACTCATGAGGTTCATAAACATCAGAAAACGAAAAAAAAATTACCTAACGTGCGGCGGCCGGACGACGGTCGGACGGCGCCGACGATCAGTAGCGGTGGCGGATCCGGCGGAAAAACCCGTCTTCCCTAGCGTGAAGGTGATGAAGGTGCTGGTCGTGGGTAAGGAAAATAATAATAAAAAAAAGGGGTTAATCCCTTTTATACAATTTTTATTTCCAAAAACCTAATTTTACAAGGATTTCCTTATTGGGCCCGGCCCGCAAATTCTAACCGACCACGGACTCGTCGTCCGAACCAGCGGTTCAACACCAATTTATGCTCATCAAACGACGCTTTAATCATGACATTGAAGCCTTCATCAAGTCGTGGTTTGCTCATGCTCTCTAAATCCGGTAACGTCTCAACTTACGACTAAGTTCAATTAATGGTATTATTATTTATGGCCGGAAAATTACCATTTAATGCTGGCTAAAATCGTAAACTCATAATTATACGAAGCTCTGATCCAGCAATCAGACGTGAGTATCGAGACACGGGTCTCTCATCGGATTCTCAACGGAGAGTACTTTCTCTTAGAGTACATGTAGATATGTAGTCTCACGACTGGACAACGGCATATCTCATGAATACTGAATACTTTCAGTGATTATTTCTATATAGTATCACGAGATGGACGGCTCCTAGACAGCTTGCTCTGCTAGTATAGAGCGATAACGTCTTCAGGAACAAACAACGAGTTTACCCTGACTATATAAAGGATATGACTTACCGACAAGCTCATATCGGGATAATTAATGCTCCTAGACAGCTTGCTCTGCTAGTATAGAGCCACAAAGTTAATTATTCCTAATTACAATTGCTCATATTCCATGGTCGAATCCACAACTGGTCCCATGGAATGGCAATAACAATTGCTCCTATTTCATGGTCGAATCCACGACTGGTCCCATGGAATGGCAATAACAATTGCTCCTATTCCATGGTCGAATCCACGACTGATCCCATGGAATGGAAATAACGATTGCTCCTATTCCATGGTCGAATCTGCAAATGGTCCCACGGAATGGAAATAAACAATTTTTCTGATTCTACGATCGAATCCACGGCTTGATCTCATAGAATAGCAATAACTATATTATCTCATTACTCCGATTTCATGATCGAATCCACAACTGGTCTCATAAATGGTAATAGATAAATCTTAATTACTCCGATTCTATGGTCGAATCTACGATCCCATGGAATGGTAATGCTCACTTTATTATTCTGAATTCGTAGTCGAATCCTCAGCTAATCCTATGAATTAATAATAAATATCTTATTACTCAGTTTTGTGAATTATTCTCCACTGAATTACACAATTAGTAATAAATAATCAACAACCGGGCGTCTGAGCTACCTCTAAGTAAGCCCCGATTCAAATGGTGAAAGTGTATTCAACGACGATACACTAACAGTCACCGCACGAACGAGTATTTCAAAATACAACGAAACGATGAACCTATGCAAAATAGGGAAGAAAATAATAAATAATTAAAAATATTGACCAAGGTGCTGGGAACACGGACACACGACCTACTGATCGTGCCATGGTCAGTTCCACGCCAGTTTTATATTTTAATACATTTTTATTATTTTCCATGATTTGATGAAAATTCTCTCATCTGATCAAATCTCCTTCGTCTCGAGGAAGCTCCTCGGTTTCATGGTACTTCCATAAATCCATAACAAATAATATAAAATTAAGAAAAGGAGTGTGGGGCGTGACCATTGGCCAACCGTCCACGCCTTGGTCCCAGCCGGCCCCATACCCCACGGTTCCTTATTATTTTATTATTATTTTATTATTATTTTATTATTATTATTATTATTTCTCTAATTTCATGAAAAACTCCTTGATTTCATGGTATTTTTTGCACAAATCATCATATAATAATAAAATAAAATAAAATTATGAAAACTTGTGGGATCGGGCCACTAGCCGGCCGGCCATGCCCTAGCCGGTCCCACACGCCCTTTGCTTTATTATTTTATTATTATTTTTCCTATTTTTCCTTGAATTCATCAAATTCCTTGATTTTATGGTATTTCTCTCAAATTAGGGAAAATTCCCTCAAATCATCAAAAATACCTAAAAATATTAAAAAATTATGAAAAACTCGTGGGACCGGTCCATAGCCGGCCGACCATGCCTCCATGGTCCCACACGCCCGTGTTTTTATTATTTTAATATTTTTCTTCCATGAACTCATGGAAACTTCTTCAATTCATGGAAACTCCCTAAATTCATCAAATTTCACAAATTTCATAAATTTTTCATAAAATCATCAAAATATTATAAAATTAAGGAAAAGGCACCACGGGACCGTGGTCACGACCGGCCGACCATGCCTTTACCACGACGGTCCCACGCCTCCTCATTCCTTATTTTATAATTATTTTTCATCATCTCATGGTGTTTTCCTTAGTTTCGTCGAAACCCTAATTTTGGCATATTTTCTCGAATGGATGCTCAATTGCACGCCAGAAAATATCAAAATTCTCAGGACTGAGACGTGGACGCCTTGGGGACACGAGCACGCTATCTTGACCGACCAAGATTGGCTCTTTGGCTCACGGAAGCCGGTCCCATTAATTTTCACAGTTTTGACCTAATTTGCACAATTGCTTGTATTAGGTCCAAAACTCTTCCAAACACTTTGGATTTTCATGAAGTGATCGTCAGGCGGTCACGTGACAACCCAGGGCCGGTTTCATGACTCCATGGTCGGTCCCTCGCCTCGTCATAATTAATTAGTTTTTCTCACCCAAGGCTCAGACGAGCATTTTTGAATAAATGATTAAGCCAGCATTTAATCATTCTTCCACCAAAAAATCGTCAACTCTTCAGGGGTTCTTCGTATTTGCTCACGTGAGCATATGGACACTACATGGTTGATCCACAGTCCCATATAGTCGCTCCCTCCTTCGTCCTATGGTTAAACTTCTGACGAACCATGAATTGATCATCAATTGATCAAATTAGGGTTTCTGAATCCAAGGATCATCATTCCAGATTCCAACCTTAATAATTTTACGACGGCCTCGTGGTCATTAATTTTATTAATTATGCTCGGTTCAGCGACCAGTATTCTAATTAATATTTTTGGTGCGCTTCCAATAATCCATCAGATGAGCAACACATGCTCAGACGATCAAATATTCAACAATTCATCACATGAGCAACACTTGCTCATATGATAAATATTTTCTCAAAGCAAGGAATATTGGTTCAACAATCAATATTCAACGATCCATCGAATGAGCAATACTTGCTCACTTCATCGTAAGAATTATACCTCTGTCTGATGACATGTTCAATTCATGAGTTTCAGAATATCATGTTCGACACTCAGCAACTACATGGACTCATCATCCCATCAAACCACGAAGTCATCAATTGACTAACAAACCACGAGACGTCAATCGTGTCACTTGGGTGGATATCACTTAGAGTTTTGGTCTGGCGGTCTACGGCACGTGTGTTCAAACAAACGATGGAATGTGAGCAAGTCGTGAAGTCAGTTGAAGGAATTCACGAGGTAGTGGGTGGAAAATCGACCAAGTATCCACATGTTGAGAAACTGGTTTCAAACTCACGTCAAACTGACAACACGAGATCATCAACTCATCAATTGAGCAACTACTCTCAATTGAGCAATTTCAATCATTCAGAGCTTATCATATTCAGAATTCACACACCCACAATCTTTGATTACCATTGATTCCACGCATTTCTCAGCTTCCCTCCTACAGATCAACCCATCCTCTCTTGTGACCGAATTTACTCTGGAACGGTCATTGTCTTGATTTAGGCCGGAGTACTACAGATTGATCTCTCGAATCTAAAGCACCCCCTTTGCAGCGTGCATCTTTGTGAGGTTTAACATTTAGATCGGTTCGAGGAGTCTCCTCCGTACGGTCGTCTCCTCAATTCCTTAAAAACCAGCAAATCGTTTTTCCCCATCCACAATAATAATACTATGACAATGTATAATAATGATCGAGAATCTCGATTTCTCTCATTGTTATAGCTACGGATCTTCAACAACGATGGTGCTAAACTTACAACCTTTGGGATAATTGGAGTACTTGGAAAGACGAAGATTTCAAGGAACGTTGAAGATTAGACTATGGAATAGGAGCCACTAAAGTTTATTTTTTTTTATATTCCATATATATTAATAGTTTTGTCACTAAAATTGACAAAGGGGAGATTGTTAGAGCATAGCTCGGTCAACCTCGCATGCGTTGCTATCTCAAGCATGATTGTCAATGTTAGTGATCAAAACTATAAGTCTTGATTTCTAGCCTACATAGCTAAGTCTCGGACTAGGATAGAAAAGTGTAATTGAGCTCAAGGACTTCATGGCGATTCATCATACAACGACGAAGATCTATACAAGGAACCGTGGAACTTCATCAACAAAAAGGTATGTGGAGCCTTAAACTTATCTATCACTCAAAAGTCTATCTCTTCTATCTCCTACTTCTTATAAGACAAAAGTCGTATGCTATATATACTAGATCATACACATTTGACATTTCGAGCTGAGCATTCATTGCTTATCTTTTATCTCGAAATCGTGTGTTGGTAAAGCGTTTCGCCTTGATCAAGTTTATCTTCACCTAGTGACGAAAGTCATGAAAAGTTTCTATCACTTTGAGAATTGCTCTGACGTGAATCGGTCTGTGAATAACGGCTACATAGCGTCCTCTGAGAATGTGTCAATGATTGAAATGAGAGTTTAGATTACATAACCATGTATTCCTTGAACCGAAGTTTTCGAACTTTTTTGATCAAGAGAAATCGGGAGGATTGTGGAATTGGCTTGCCAAGTCCCCAAACCTAGTTCGCAAACTCAGTCCGCGAACTGGCGGAAGTTCTCTTTCCGAGAATTTCTGCTGGGTTTGGAAAACTCAACCGATTAACTTAAGTCTGTGAACTTGTTTGTGAACTTAAGAGGTTATGATCTAAAGATGTGCTCTGAACATGAAACATTAAATTACTAAGGAATTCTTTATGCAAACCGTGGCTATAATGTTCATGATCCGATTCAATCGAATCGAATCATCTTTGTTTCAATTGTGTCTTGTGTAGTTACATAAGATCTCATAGCAATTGAACAACTCTTTAACTAGTTCATTTGAGTCAATTGAACTAGTTATGGTGAAGAAGAACAAGGTTAATATGAAATGCTCATATGGTTAACCTTTTGGGTTACTATGTTGAACCAACATACACGTACACATTTGAGCATGGTTTTCACAAACCCAGTAAACGTCTACCCAAGTGTGTGTGACAAGCTAAGTTTTCGATCTAACGATTGAGAAATATTAGCTTGAAATTAAATCAGGTTTTCATCTAACGGTGAATAAGGATTACTTTGTAACTAAGGCAAAACCCTGAATTGAAGGCTATATAAAGGAGACATCTAGCATTGTGCAAAACTAATCCCCACACGTCTGTGTGCTATTAATGCGCCCGCTAGAGTCGATCTCCATTAACATTTGTTTTTCTTCTCTAAAATCAGGTTAATGACTTAAAGACTTCATTGGGATTGTGAAGCCATACCGATACTACTTTATCGTAGTTGTGTGATCTGATCTTGCATCTTCTATCGTACGAGTACAATGATTGATTGGCTTGAGATCGTGAGAGTTCTCCGATAGGCAAGATAAAGAAGTCACAAACATCTTCGTCTCACTGTTTGTGATTCCTCGACAATCCGCTTGTGTAGTTAGGAAGGATTGTAGAGAGGTGATTGATTAATCTAGGCTGTTTTTCGGGAATATAAAACCGAATTATCAATTGGTTCCTATTCACCTTGATTTCATATCAAAAGATGGAACAAAACCTAAGGTTTATCTGTGGGAGACAGATTTATCCTTTGATAGACTTTTCTGTGTGAGACAGATCTGTTTATTATCAAGTCTGTGATTTTGGGTTACAGCAACTCTTGGTTGTGGGTGAGATCAGCTAAGGGAATCAAGTGCGTAGTATCCTGCTGGGATCAGAGGCGTAGGAGTACAACTGTACCTTGGATCGGTGGGAGACTGATTGGGGTTTAACTATAGTCCAGTCCGAAGTTAGTTTTCAGTAGTCTAGTGTCTATAGTGGCTTAATACAATGTGTATTTAATCTGGACTAGGTCCCGAGGTTTTTCTGCATTTGCGGTTTCCTCGTTAACAAAATTTCTGGTGTATGTGTTATTTCTTTTCCGCGTTATATTTTATATAATTGAAATAATACAGGTTGTGTGCTCGTGATCATCAATTGGAAATCCAACCTTTGGTTGTTGATTGATATTGATTGATCCTTGGACATTGGTCTTTGGTACCGTCCAAGTATTCCTTGTATTTGATAAAGACTCGCTATTGTTTTTAGCTTGAGTAAAAATCAAATCAAGAGAGAGATATTAACTCCTTGAGATACTTTTATCTAGATTGAGTCTGACTGTCTAGTTGATTCTCTAGCAAAGTATTTCGGAGTTAGTCCATACAGATTGCTAAGCGAAATATTGGGTGTTGTTGTTAGACCCCCGCTTTTTCATCCGCATTTGTAGTTTCCTCGTTAACAAAACTTCTGGTGTCTGTGTTATTTCTTTCCAGCGTTATATTTTTTTATATAACTGAAATATCAGAGGTTGTGCGTTGAATCGATCAATTGGTAAATCCAACCTTTGGTTGTTGATTGAAATTGATTGATCCATGAACATTGGTCTTTGGCACCGTTCAAGTTATCTCTCTTATATTCAATTGGGCTCGCAAATTATTATTTGTTTGATTGCGGATTGAATTGAGAGATTGAGATATAACTCTTTGATATACTTTTCTTAATACTGAGTATGAATGTCTAGTTCATTCTCTAGAAAGTGTATTGGAGTTAGTCCATACAGATTGCTAAGCGAAATATTGGGTGAGGTTGTTAGACCCCCGCTTTTTCAAGATGTTCTCAATTATCGTTATACAGTGTCATATTATTATTACACAGAATCAAAGTTCAATTTATCACAACTTTGACAATAATACTACGGTGAATGTATCACTCCCCTTTAGCCAATACTTCATCTCACAATGAAAACCACTCCCCCTTACATAATGATCCGTAAACCATATGTATGTAGTGAGAACAACAAAATTATTCTCCCCCTTTTTGTCAATATAAATTAGCAAAGTTACTAAAACTAGCGGGATCATAATTAAATTCTCACAGAGGTTATTCATGACTAAAAGAGAACATACTAACTTTGTTTCTATGTATTCACACTAGAAATAACCCGCGCCGTAACGGCACGGCATGCGAAGGTACAATTTTTTATGATAATAATTTTAATAATTGCCACACCTCATCATAAGACTGAAGTCGACTCGTAAGAACTCGTCGTTATGAAAACTTTAAACATTTTTCATCAGAATAATTAACAAATGAAAACTTCCAACTTTTTTTTTAATTAGTATAGTTTTTTTTTTAAATATGAATTAAATGATATTTTCTGATTAAAAATCACTTGTCTTATTTTGGCATTAGATAAAAAAAATTACGATACCCAAAGGTTGCATACCTTTTATGAAATCATTATGCAGAATCCTTATCTGATGAACAATAAATGTAATTACATCCTCCCAGAAAAAACAATGAGTTCCCGTAAGGTAGATGTTGTTTATTCTAGACTCCAAGTCATCAAATTCAACAAAGGAAAACGCATGCATGGGAATGCCTCCGGTATCTCCCAATAAACAGTCAACCTCGGTATTCCATTTGAAGAATAACCGATAATCATTCTTCGATGGAAGAAACCTAGATTTATCCATTGTGGTGTTGAACTTGGCGAGTGTATAGAGCCCTCCTTCGTGGAGCAATAGCCCAATCTTCCATATCAATTTCTTAGGGACGATGTCGTGTATGGTATCTCCCTGTGTATGATGCAAAAATTGATTAAAATGTTATTTTATTGTATTTAAAAAAAAACCTTAGTTTCATTCAGATCGCAATAACAATATACTCACATTTTCGTCAATTATTAGTAAATCCAAAGTAGTGACTTTGTTCGTCGCCATGAAATCAACCTCTTCCCATTTTCTTGCAACACGAAACTTGAGCTCCGAAGGTTTGTATTCATCACAATCATGCATTCTCGAAAAGGAAGCAAACACGTTTTGGGTAACGCTTTTCTTGGGGCTGCAACTAATCATGTTTGACATGTTAATACTCTTAAGCTAAAAATTTCACTAAAAAAAAAGTTGGGAATGAGTGAATGAATGGTAAATGTGTGAATGAGTGGATGGGTGTGGTTGAAGAAATGCATTCCTATATTTATATACACGCTCATTGAAAAATGTAATAAGTGTACCTTTTAATTTATTGGGCGTTTTTTTTCTTTTTCTACCTATTATAGATGAATAATTAGGAACATGGGAAGAATAACCATTTCGCTGCATGGTATTGATGATGGTGGGAGGATAATTAGGAGAGAAATGGTGAGATATAATTATTAAGCTTTAATTCCACCTATTTTTTGGTAAGTGTTTCAATTCAAAACGGTAAGCTTTAATTCTTAAATATGTAACGTTTTAGATGCTAGTTGAGATTTAAGCCTCATGGTGAGATTTAATCCAAAATCTTAGCCATGCATGCCCCATATACTATCCGATTAGGTAAGTATTTCAAAAGATATAACTTTAACCGTGCATGACCACATAAGATTAGGCAAGTACATCAAATGGTGAGATTTAATCCCCATTGTGTTGTGCATGCCCTAAATTTAGCCGTTATTAAAAGTAGAAATTCGTATCTTTTAATGATGTTTCCTTTTTGGTTTCTCTTACCTATAAAACTATTTTTATTCTTATATTATTCTAGCAAAATATACTCTTATTTCCTTTTCATATGTAAAGATATTCTTATTCTTATATTATTTAAACAAAATAATCTCTATCAATCAAAATGAGAAATTGGTTTCAAAAAAATATTTTTGAAGATCATCCGTTCTTCCTCTTTCTAGCTGCAAAGTTTCCTCGAAATAGTATGGGAACATATATTTATTTTGAGAGATTTCTGCAGCATTTCCTTTCTAAGTATATATTTTTCTAAAGTTCTTTGTTCTTCGGGTTTTACATATGGAAACTCTAATGTTATTTTTGTTTTGCAGGTTGATTAAAGTTGGCTTATTCGATTGCCATTTTTTTGGGGCTTTACATATTACAACTCCCAAGGTATTGCGCTCCATGTAACTTTCCTCACCTTACTCAATTGTTCCATTTTTCTAAAGTTCTTTGTTCCTTGGGGTTTACATATGGAAACTCTAATGTTATTTTTATTTTGCAGGTTGATTAAGGTTGGCTTATTCGATTGCAATTTTTTTTGTTCAATGAGTACAATGGAAATTATGAGTACATTGGAAATTATGGTGAGATCTAATCCTTATTTAGCCGTCAAATTGATTGATTTTCTAGGGGTGCCAATGCCATTTGTTCAATGAGTACAATGGAAATTATGCTTTGTATTTTTGAATTTTTTCATGAGTAGAATAAAAACTATTCAAATTATTTTAAAAAAGAATCTATTGTTTGTGTTTTGCAGATTGTTGAAGATTGACACCCCCCCCTTTTTTGAAGACATGGCTAAAAGTTATTGTAGCAGTTGAAGATTGACACCTTTTTTTTCGTTTTTTGAAGATATGGTTAAAAGTTATTGTAGCATTTATATTTTAATTATTTTTGTTTGTAATGCTACCATTTAATCGATGTAACGTTTAATTGAAGAGGAAGTAGTTAAGAGGGCTAGAGGGGGGTTACAAACACCACAACCGCTAGATGTGTTTTGCTAGGATGAGACTGGGGTGGTCGGATCACATTTTTCTCTCTCAAAATGTTATCCGACCGTCCAAGGCTCAAAAACCTATGTTGTTTTGTATTATAGATAGTCGAAACTTAGTGTATTCATCAAGGAGTTTATAAAGATACATGATAACTCTTACAATATTCCACAACTGCAGTCCCCACAAAGATTTGGCAATTAAGCACAAGTTCAATTAAGAACTCTCCCCCATAAAATGTCATCCCCGAAAGAACAACAAGAGCGACATTACTTTTACAAGAAAAGAAGGATTTCGTTGGACATTAACAAATCACATGAAACATGAATTTGTATCCAGAAAACTGAATTAAAGTAACCACAAAGGAACCTCAATGATTAATTTAATCAAAAATTCTCAACATAAGAAAACTTACGGAGCCATACAGTACTTTCACATAGAAGTGGATCATGGAAAGATCAATATTGCGGAATATTCAAAAGTTCATTCTATCTTTTATCAATATTTGCATAAAGACATAATAGACTTAATTTTTGACATATATGGGACAATCATAGTTCATGGACGTAGACACACATATCCCATAAAAAAAAGTGCAATATATGAACCAATAAAGATTAATACTGCAAAATCATCTTCCAAATAACTTAGAATTTAAATAAATAAATCTAAAACATTGAAAGATGAAAAACGTCGGCAATAGCTATGTGTAATCACAATATTTGTTATTCCAAACCCTAGTTCTCCTTCTTAAAACACAAGAATAAATTCTGAAGTTTCCTAGGCATTAAGATTCTAGAAAAAATTTATATCGTCCCCGAACTCCTTCTCGTCAACAGACATTGGAACATAAGGTTCATGAAGAAAGGAGTCAATTCCAGCGAACCTTCTAGACTGATGTCGAACCAGGGCCTTCTGAATTTCAAGATTTCTTAAAACAATATCCTTTATTTGCTGAATCTCCTTCCTTGTTTACTTCAACTCTTCAAGAGCACCAGAAAACTTCTTAAGATTTGAGGGGACGGCCCTTGGTTTCTGCATATTCTTCATTTTTCTCTTCAAAGTTGTAGAGGAAGGAGATTTATCTTTTTCCTTCATGATTGATGGCTTCACTATCATATTAACATATTTTCCATCTGAAGACATGATGCTTGGAGTCTCCATTTAAATATGGGATTGTTAGAGAAATACACAACTCAAGCTCTACAAGCAATCTTGTGATAAAAAGAGTTTTCCGGGAAGGAAAAAGGAATGTAGGGTTACGAAACCTTTATACAGAGTAAAAAGGATTCATGTACACAAAACTATCAACCCTAAACAAGATAGAATTGTTGATTTTAACCTTTTTTTAATGATCAAACAGGGAAACCCTTTTCAATACCAATTCAAGATATGAAAAAATCAACAGAATTCAAAAAATAAAAACAAAAAAAAATTAAACAAAAATTTTATTTTCCTAAAGCCAACTTTGTGCTTAACTCATGTCTCTTTGAGATCAGGCACATGAGACAAGATGCACCTTCAACACAATTAAGCTTTGTTGGGGTGAACAATAATCTGTCTGCCATACACTTCTTATACGGAATTCTTAGTACCCTTTTTCACAGAATGTTGAGACCTTGTTCTTTTCTGTAGAGGTCTAACATTTTCTTTAGAAATTAACTTCTTCGGAGAAGAGTTGAGTTTATGTACCTCAGATGAATTCGACTTCTGAACAAGTTTGAGTTTGTTTGCTAATCGATTTGCTCCCCATTAAAGTTTGTTGACATATCTTATTTTATGTTTGTACTTGAAACACTTAGAGAGTTCATGACCCTTAAGAGTACAATAAGAACATGTCAATATGGAGGACGGTTCAGACACCATAGATGAGCATGCTCCTAAACAAATTGAGGTACCTGAAACATGTGAGATAGAATTTTCAGTAGACAGGGAAAAATCCATTTTATCCTCCAAAGTGGTTGAAGAAGTTTCTCCAGGAAGAATATCAAGATTGATGTACGTATTGCGACAATTATCAAAATCAATATTTTCACCAAAGAGTGCAACACTTAACTTTCCATCTTCAATTGAATCGTAGTGATTACACATTTTATCAAGAGTTGCAGTAAGACCTTTGTTCCCATTGTATTATCTACGATTTGGACACTCATTAGAAAATGACCAAAACCTTTACACTTGAAGCACTGTTGCATATCCTCATCATCAGTGTCGATGGTGTCCCTGTTTTTAAGAGGGGCACGGTCATGAGGTTTGAATGATGACCTGGGTTTATCTCTGATGAACCGTTTACATCTCTTCAAAAGAAGATCTCTAAACTGTATTCTGGTCAGTGAGACTGAGTTGTCAAGATCTTCATCTGATGAATCAGTCTCAGTAGGATCAAAAACAGAGTTGCCAACAATTTTACTTCTGTCAAGCAATTTAGTGTTCTTTTGTGCTTTGAAAGCAATATCCTTTCCAGAATTGGATATATGCTCATGATCAAAGATCTTTAACTTCCCAACAAGAGTATTTCAGGAAAGTGTATCAAGGTTATTTCCTTCAACGATGACATGTTTCTTAGAGTCGTATTTAGCTGACAACGATCTGAGAATTTTCATCACAATGTCCTTTTGAGGAATAGTCTTACCTAATGCAAAAGAAGCATTCACAATTTCAGACACTTTGTGATGAAACTCATCAATGAATCTTCATCATCCATACAAGGTTTTCCAAGCAGAATTTAGTTTTTGAAGCCTAACTTCCTTTTCAGAGGTATTCCCTTTAAATACGGTTTCTTAGATATCCCAAGCATCTTTAGAGCGAGTGCACGTAGTCACATGGTGCTGAAGATCTGGGTTAATATCATGTATGATAGCATTTAAGCCGTCGGAATTTTGCTTTATAGCGAGAATCTCACCAGGCTCATACCTACCAATATCCTTTGCGACAGTTACATCGTCTACTGTAACCATGGGAGGATTATAGCCATTAACAACATAAACCAATGATTCAAATCACGTGCTTAGAGGAAGGTACGCATAGAAATTTTCAACCATAAATAATTCGAGACATCGAAGACTGGCGGTATGTTTATAGAGATAGATCTTCTGTCCATAGAGTCAGATTGCTACAAACACAGACTTATGAGGTCTTTAACGTGTTTGCCTGCTCTGATACCAGTTGAAAAAATGTTCGACAATCTGTATGGACTAACTCCAACATAATTCCAAGAGAATCAACTAGACAGTCAGACTCAATCAAGGAAAATATATCCAGGAGTTATATCTCTGTTTCTCAATGTAATCAACAAATTAAACATATAGGAATTCGTGAGCCTAATTATGAAAAACAACTTGAACGGTACCAAAGACCAATGTTAAAGTGTCAATCAATTTCAATCAACAACCAAAGGTTGGATTTACCAATTGATTGAACTACGCACAACCTGTGATATTTCAATTATATAAACAAATACAATGCGGAAAAGAAATAACACAGACACCAGAAGTTTTGTTAACGAGAAAACCGCAAATGCAGAAAAACCCCAGGACCTAATCCAGATTTGAACACCACACTGTATTAAGCCGCTACAGACTCTAGCCTAATACAAGTTAACTTCTGATTGGAATGTAGTTGAGCCCTAACCAATCTCACATTGATCAAGGTACACTTGCGTTCCTTACGCCTATAAATCCCAGCAGGACTCTACGCGCTTGATTCCGTTAGATGATCTCACCCACAACTAAGAGTTGCTACGACCCAAAGTCTAAGACTTTATAAAAAAATTTATCTCCCACAGAAAAGTCTATTCTGATAGATAAATCTGTCTCCCACAAAAATACCTACGAAGTATTTGTTCCGTCTTTTGTTGAACAAGAACCAATTGATGATCCGGTCTTATTTTCCCGTAGAAAAGCCTAGAAATATCAATCACCTCACAATAACTTAACTATATGGTAGTAGAATAAGTTTGTGGAATCACAAAGAATGAAACGAAGAACTTTGTGATTACTTTTTATATATTACCCATCGGAGATAAATCTCGAGCAAATCTTAGAGAAGATAGTACTCAATATGATAAAACAAGTAAGATCAGAACGCGCAACTAAGGAGAAAATAGTTGGGTCTGGCTTCAAAATCCCAATGAAGTCTTTAAATCGTTAACCTATAATGGTTTTAGGAAAAACCTAGGTTAAAGGAGAATCGATTCTAGTTGCAACTAGTATCACACAAGAGGTGTGGGGATTAGGTTTCCCAGTTGATAGATTTCTCCCTTATATAGTCTTCCAAATCAGGGTTTGATAACTTTGAAACAAAACAATCAATATTCACTGTTGGATAAAAACCTGATTTAAGATTCAAGCTAAGATTGCTTAAACCAAGGTGTTTGTGGGTGAAAATTGTTTCTGCTTTTTTGGTAAATTTGGGTGTGTGGATGAGAAACAAGTATATACCCTAAACAATGCACTGCACGAGAGTACTTTTGATTCGAGAGATCAATCTGTACAATCCTGGCCTAAACCAAGAAATGGTCGTTCCACGCTTGCTTCGGTCACAAAGTGAAGGAGAAAGGTTGGTCTTAGGGAGGGAAGCGAAGAAAGTGTTGAGACCAGAATAGTTGATTCTGAAGGTGTGGTTGTTTATGACTTGTATCTGAAAGTAGAACTGGCTAGCCGAAGGGAAAGCTACCAGGTGATTTCTAGATACTGTATTGTTGTCGACCAAATCTTGTTGTTTGGTGAAAATAGGTGAAGCCTATTTATACAAGTCATATTGAAACGTACCCTGGTCTCGTAGGAAGTGGAAACGATTGAGTGGTGGAAGAATAGAGTAAGGTGTAACCGTCAGACGTTATGCTTCCATGATGAGGGAAGTGAATTCGTGTAACCGTCAGTCATTCCGCTTCCATGATCAAGGTAATGAATTGTTTACACCATTACTTTTCACCACCACTAATTGTCCTACTTCATGACACTTTCTTGTAACGGCCGCATTGCACGCCGCACACTGTAAACCGCCAGACCAATATCCTGATGAGTATCCCCCAGTTTGTGACATGTTTGATGTCTCGAGTGTTTTCGTGGAAAACGTATAGCAGGTTGCTATGTGTGGCAAGTCAAAGTCAAGAGACTTTTCCATAGGAAAATAGCATGTGATGCTATTAGGCTTGCCTTGGTTGGCCGCCTAAAACTTTCCACAAGTCCATCAGTTTGGTAGCGAACTTGAATGGCTGAGACTACATCTCACGAGGAAGGGTAGTCGTTGATTATGGACACATCTTTGTTGTGTAGAAAAGTGGCGCCATTAGCACAGTGGCGCCTGGCGTAGCGGGTTGCCTGGGGATTGCCGCAAAGCCGTCAGTTCAGTGGCGAACTTGGATGGCTAAGATTGCATCTCATGAGGAAGAGTGACCATTGATTATGGCCGCATCTTGTTGTATAGTGAAGTAGCATCATTGGCATAGCAACGCCTGGTGGAGCCATGGGATATCGGCATGCTAGTGGCATGCCAGTGGCGTAGCCATGGCACAACAGCATGCTAGTAGTCGTGGCATAGCGGCATGCCAGTGGCGTGGCATAGCGGCATACTAGTAGTCGTGGCATGGAGGCATGCCAGTGGCGTTGTAGCATGGCCAAAGCTAAGGTTTGGCTCCGTGACCAAAATTAGGGCTTGGCGGCGTGGCCAAGGCTAGGATTTGGCGTCGTGGTAAGAATTAGGGCTTGGCGGCGTGGCTAAGGCTAGGATTTGGCACCGTGGTAAGAATTAGGGCTTGGCGGCGTGGCCAAGGATAGGATTTGGCGCCGTAGTAAGAATTAGGGCTTGGCGGTGTGTCCAAGTCTAGGATTTGACGCCGTCGTAAGAATTAGGGCTTGCGGCGTGGCCAAGGCTAGGTTTTGGTGTCGTGGTAAGAATTAGGGCTTGGCGGCGTGGCTAAGGCTAGGTTTTGGCGCCGTGGTAAGAATTAGGTCTTGGCGGCGTGGCCGAGGCTAAAGTGGCATGCTACCGTGGCAGAGTGGCATGTTGGCATGCCGATCAATATGTTGTTGTGTTACGACGCGTTTGGCTTGCCAGTTAGTATGGTGGCACGGCAGGGTGCGTTTGGCCTTTAATGTATGGTGGCAAGTTTGGAGCGACTTGATTGTCCGAGGAAAGGGGCCGGCCAAACATAAGGCGCGGCTACACTTCTGGTGAAAGTGTGGCGGCTTTAGAGCGACCTGATTGGTCAATTAAAAGAGGGCCGGCCAAGCATGGGCGTGGCTACACTTCCGGTGAGAGTGTGGCGGCTTTAGAGCGACCTGATTGGTCGATGGGAAGTGGCGCCGGCAAGTATGGGCCCAACCACAACTTATGTGCGCGTGGCTAATTTGAGGCGACACGATTGGTCGAGAGAAATAGGGCCGGTTTAGGAAGGGGCGTGGCCAATGGCAAGTGGCGCCAGTTGGCCTAAGGCATGGCCACGCCTTCCTTTGCTGTTGCGGCTCATTGTTTTCTGATTTTGCGCAAGGTTTTGCACCTGCTAATCCATGGCGGATTGATTACCTAGTTCGCCTAGGCTTAATTTCGACAAGCAAGGTCTGATATACTGCGCGAGGCGCAAAACCCTAACTTCTGCAAGTTAGTCAGGGCAATTGATTGAACTCTATGTGTTGACACAGAGTCCTTTTAAGTTCATTGCCAGAGAGCAGCATGCTTTTCTGATTGAATACCTTATGCAAAGACCTTATCCTTGATATTTTGAAATTCGTGCTACTCTGCTGCGAGCGAACATAAATCGTCATGCCATATCAACATTAAGGGTTCAGTCGGAGAACATAGCATAGAAGGCATTCAAATGAACTTATATTAAGTGAATATAGGCGAGGCGCCGAAATTTACAGAACATCTGGAATGGTTGCTACATTCGCCAGTCTGGATTAATTTCATGTAAGTATATTGAACGGCTCAATAAATATGTCGGTGGAGAGGTTAGCACTCACGACACCGTTTCCTTACAGAGTGACGTTACATCAGATGCAAGGTTTTACGATTTCAACCCTAAGCTAAAAACCACCATCAACACAAGGTAATATCTCTCCACTGTTACATGGTCTTAGCTTGTTACACACAAATGAAATATACCTTCATTTAGATATGGGTAACCGTACCTAAACGTGTATATTGAGTTGGCTGAATAACAGTTAACTGAAGCTAGCCATATAAACGCTTTTGTATTAACCTTATTCATCTCAACACTTCTAGATCAAATTATAATCAAATGAATCTAATTGTGTCCCTCATAGGGTTTTTCAATTGTTTATATTCTCATAGAAGTATACAAGACAAAATTGAAGCAAAATCGGATTTGATTCACAAGAATCAATTCATGAACATTTAGCCACGGTTTGCAAAGATTGCATTCCTTAATATATAAATGTATTTGTTCATGATTATGAAATCATACTTAACCGATTTTAGAACTTAACCTCATAAGTTTGCAAATGGGTATGCAAACTTAAGTTCAGACTTTGATCTTTTCCGACAGTTCGCAGACGGGTACGCATACTTTCGTTCTGGACCGAACTCAGTTGAAACAGTTTGCAAACGGGTTCGCAAACATAGTTATCGTACTTTAACAGTTAAAGCCGTTCGCATATGGGTATGCATACTTGGTTCCCGGACCTGAAAATCTAAAACAACAGTTTGCATACTGTGCTATATCCAGACAATGGTTAATTTTTCTATACTCCCAATTCAATCATTGAAACATCCTTCGAAGAATAGCTGTCTCACACAAACTATTAGCTTATAAGTAATTTTCAAGTGATCGAATGATCAATACGAAACATTTCGAATCTACATCAAATGACTGTCTCACGCAAATCATGTAAGATGTTACAAGGCGACTTTCACATGATCATCTTTTGACTTTCGTCAAGAATAATGATGAACGTGGTTAAAGCAAAAAGCTTTCCAACACATATTTTGAGAAAGATATAAGCGAGTTAAACTCAGCTCAAAATATCAAATGTGTATAATGTAAAAGTCTATATAGTTATACGACTTAGTCTCAGTAAGAGATAGAATATAATAGACTTCTGAGTGATAGATGAATTCAAGTCTCCACATACCTTTTACTGATGAAGTTCCTCCAAGCTCCCCTTAGTAGATCTTCGTCTTCAATCGATGAACATCGTGAATTCTAAAGCTCAACTTCACATTCTATCCTAATCTGAGACATAGCTATAAGTAGACTAGAAATCAAGACTTATAGTTTTGACAACTAAACTTGAAAAACAAGCTTGAGATAGCAATGCTTGCGAGTTCGAGCGAGGAGTGTTCTAACAAAGTCACATGGCTTCATATAAAAGCCTTTGACATCTGATTATTTACCACACTAAAGAGTCTTTTTGTATCGCGTTGATTTTGTGAGTAATCTTGTAGGCAAAATAAAACAACCCATTTGAAAAACGGGATGGCTTTCAAGTCATCTTACTAGCATGAAAAGGATCTTACTCTTCCATCCTCGAATTATAGATTCAATCTTTTAACTATTGAGTCAAAAGTTTTCAGCATAGATTTATCAATAAGAAAAGACTAAATAAAGGCGCATCCATGTAAGATTTCTTGAAATATGTTCTATTTTATCTTTAACAATCTAGTCACCATCCTTTGATGCTTAGAGCAGTTCCTGTGGAATGAAGAAACTCAGAGTTTGTTCATTTTTCTCCCACTATGGAATGAACAAACATGAAAAATGGATGTTCAAATCAACAAATCTGTTTCTTTGAACATTGAGTCGGAACATCCAGCGCGCGTCTGTGTTAAAGACGGGCGTCCTTGCTACCAACGCTGGCGTCTGAAGAAATAACGCCAGTGTGTGTGCTTCCAACGTGCGTGTTTAATTATAACGCCCGCGTCCGTAACAAGAACGCCAGAGTCTGACTCAATGGCGCGAACGGCTCAATCTGAACCGCTGCAAAAACCTTTGATCCAACGGCTACATTTTTTGAAATCTATAAATACTCCTCATTTCAACTCTAAATTCACACATTCTACACATTCTTCCCTCTCAAATCATCTACAAAAATGCCTCCCAGAGTTCGTTTTGTTAGATTCACTCAACAAGAGGATTTAGCCATTTGCAGAGCCTACGTTTTTCACACACAACGTGTTGCCGCTGATTTTGCTACCGGTAGGAATTATCACAATCGACGTTCTGGCAGAAAGTTTTTGATATGTTCGCTGCTGAAACGATGAACATTAATAGGCGTGATTGTCACGGATTGGCGCATCGTTTTAGTGTAATTAGTTGTAATGTATCGGAGTTCATCTCTCAACTAATTGAGAATCACAAAAATAAGCTCAACGGTGAAGTATTTATAATAAAAAATAGGCGTTGGTAATTCAAACGGGCGCTCAAAGGAAAGTCACGGGCGGTTTTACTACAAACGCCAACGGCTAAATTTCTATTTCCAACGGCAAACTTTTCTTTCTCGACCTATAAATTTCATTCCTCCCATCTCCAAAATCACTTCTTCTTCTTCTCCTTTTTTCCTAAATCTCTCCCCCTTTGCAGAAATGTCTGTTAGAAATCGTGGTCTCAAGTTTACTCAATAAGAGGATATAACTCTATGCAAAGCATATTTCTTTCATAGGGTAATCACTGGTGTTGTTATTTCTCATGATAGTTCTTTTTGGGAGGATGTTTTTTCAATGATCGTCTCACTTACGGGAAATCCAGGAAACCGAGATGCTCGTCGATTGCGTGCTCACTTTCAATCTATTAGGCTTGTTGTCCAGCCATTTGTTGTTCTGGTAATGGAAATTGATCGAGAAAAGTTCAGCGGTGTAACTGAAGATGAAGTGATCCAAACAGTTCTTGATAATTGGGAGGAAGCTCACGGTAAACCTTTTCGTTACGAAGCGTGTTTCAGAATTCTAAAAGATGGTCCATCTCAAGCACATCGTTACTGCACTCGAATGCCGCTACCGAAATTTACAATGGAAGAAGATGTTGCTCTTGTTCGATGTTGGTTACATCGTATGGTGAGACCAATGAACAATGACAATTTCTGGGAAAGAGTATTGGGACATTTTGTAGCATCCCGGAACCAAGCCATAAGAAACAGTAAGAACCTAGAACTAAGAATTGCATTCATCACTAATAAAGTCAAACATTATACAGAAGTATTTTGGATGGTTCATCGTAGCAATTCTGGATTATCCAACGAAGAACTGGAAACCATCGCTCAGATCAAGTTTACCGAAGAAAGCGGGAGAGAATTTAGGCATTTTGAATGCTATGAACTTTACAGAGAGAATGTCGCTGGATTTGATGTAGTTTGATGTTTTTGCTGTGGTTTATTAAAATGTAGTTTGATGTTATTTGCAAATTTAAATTGTAATAAATTTCACTTAATCTGAAGTGGAAATCTATTTTAAAATATAAACATTTTCATTCATTGATATTACTGCCAATTCTTTTACAAGATATAAACTTAGAATAATAAAAACTTCAATAAAAATCAAGTACAAGTTTTGGCCTCCTGTTTATCTTCATTTGGCGTATTTTCCATCAACGCGCTCTTTAACAGTTTCACTTTTGTTTTTGAATTTTTTGTTGTTAACTTTCAAAACTGGAGCTCTTCTTTGCCTTTTAGCGAAACATTTTCTTGGAGCAACTTCTAAAACTTGCACTTCCCTTTTACAATTTTCAATCTTTTTAAAACTCCCACATATCTTAGAAACAACAGCTTCAAGTTTTGCATCGCAAAAAAGTGTGATCGCCTTTTCAGACATTTTAGAAGAGAAAATTCAAGTGAATTTTGGTGTGAGTGAATTGTTTGAAGATGGTGGTAATTTATAGAGGTAAAAAGTGAAATTCGAATTTTAAAAAACTACCCGTTGGCGTTAGAAGCAAAAACGCCGGCGTTATATCTTAAGACGCTGTTGGTTCTTCTGACGCAAGCGTTTTTCTTTCCAATGCCAGCGTTCGATCTATGGACGCTAGCGTTTTTACCTGGATCGCACGCCTATTGATCTAAGGAAAATGGGTCATTTGTCCAAAAAAATTTAAAACGTGGATCAAATGGACGAGTAAAAATTAGTATGGGTGAAATGGACACAAAAAAAATAGCAAGGATGAAACTGGATTCATCGCGGCTGAAACTTAAAAAATAGCAAGGATGAAACTGGATGCATCCTGATATAAATTAAAAATAAGAAAAAATATTTGAAAATGGGTAGGATGAAACTGGTTACATCCTTGCTATTTTTATATTTTTGTCCATTTGAACAATATCTTTTTAATTTTTATCCATTTAAACAGTATCAAAATGTACAAGTCTTTTTCACTCAGAAATTGTTGATTTTGGTCTTTTTAACCAATTTTGTGCTGATCTAACGCTCAATACTTCACCACAGTGGAAAACCTAATTTGGCCATCCACCTGGCTCAACAAACGAATGGGTTTGTTCATTCTCATAGGAATTGCTCTTCACATGTTCTTTCCTATTAAAGAAAATATCAGATTTTTTAAACTAACAAGCTGGCCAGAAGCCAAGCTGAACTGATAAATAATATTAAGAAATTCTTTTTGTAAAAAGTAGAGGTCATCAGCAAAAGACAAACAGGAGATCGGTACATTCTTTTATAAATTTTAACGCCTACTAATTAGGCAAGCAAAGCCAAAAAAAATTAGAAACACCTTCAGTTAAAAAATGCTTCTAATATATCCAATTTTTTTTTGTAATAAAAATGCCACTAAAAACACTTGGATAAGGGAGAGTTTAAAAGCCATATTACACTGTCTTTACATCCATAACTGTATGGACTATGTAATAGCTATGGATTCACATGTTTATGCGAACCAGGATCGCAATTCTAACACATGAGGTTTAAATACTCTTTCCGGAAAGAAAAAATAAAAAAAAAATAACAACAGTAGAGCCAGAAAAAAAAAAGAAAAAAAAAAACCTTCCATGCACATGAAGACATTCAGGGAATATTTGATCTCTTGACTCAAACCCCTAAAGGATTTGAAAGCAAACCCCTCAATAAAACAACAATACAAGATGTAGAAATCGATTGAGTTATAAAGTCACGCCACTCTTCATTAAAACCAAAAGCAAGTTTGACATATATATTTTGACAAATGGATTCCAGTTTTTTTTTATTCATTTTAAAAGCAAACACTATAGTTAGCCAAGGCTATGCCAAATTCAGGGTTTTTAGCTTAGCGGCCCAAAGTTATTTTGCTGAAACTGTGCTTTTGACAACTTACGCCAAACCACCACCTGTTACATAATCGCCTGCTAAAGTCTAAGGCTGGGTTTGGTAACGTTTTTATTTTTACAAAAGCACTTTCAAAATCTATATATGTTAATAATTTTTGCAATTGGTGTTTGGTAAAAAAAATCAAAGTGCTTTTTACCCAAAACACTTCTCAAATTCCTCAATTTTTAAAAGTTGGGGAGGAGTAGCTTTTAAAAGCTACAAAAGCATAAGCTTTGGTCCCACCAAAATTTAATGCTTGATTTATCCTTTTTGTCCCTATTTTATTTTGTAAATGACAAAAATTACCCTTAAATATATATACAATTGTTTTTTTTATTTCTTACTCCCTCCGTCCCACTATTAAGTGACCTATTTACTTTCAGATTTTGTCCCACTATTAAGTGACCTATATCACTAAACAATGAGATATTTCTAAAATTATCCTTTTAATTGATTATAAGAAATATGCATAATTTGATAGGCATGTTTATATTCGTTAGGTGGGTGTTTTAAAATGCTTTTCAATGGTATGAAGTTTGCGAACATCCGTGATGTAGTTTGAGAGATACATCATTTCAAAATTTCACTAATTATTGTCCATAAGGGTATAATTGTAAAAAATGCTTAAATATAATCATTTCCCTTACTTGTCTTAAAAATTGTGCAAACTTGAACTAGGTCACTTAATAGTGGGACGAAGGGAGTATATTTTATTCTTTAAATATTATTATAATCTATTTTCAAGCTATTTTATGATACCATTTCATTTAATTTGTCAAAAATAAAAATAAAAATAAAAATTAAATAATTACTCATTTAGTTTATTTTTTTGTTTGAAAATTATATATATATATATATATATATATATTAAAAAGTGGTTAAGTAAAATAATTTTTTAACAATCATAATACTAGTAACAATTAGTAAATTTAATATTTAATATATTTATATTTAATCGTAAAAAAAGTAATTATTTTTACACCTATTTTCAGAGATATGTCTGTTTTTGTCATTTGACACAACAACAATGGTTGAATCTGACATTTTACCAAACACACTTTGATTGCTTTTTTAATCAGCTTTAACTTTAATTAATATTTTACCAAACGTCTAACTGTTTTTTTCTCACAGCACAACAACGCACAGCAGAAAAATGCTTTTATAAAAGCCCCAACACTACCAAACTAAGCCTAAGCCAATTCATGTTGATGTTATTACTTACCAGCAATTGGCCTTCAAGACAAGAATGTTGATTGAGAAGGAGAAATTATCCTATCTAAGAACGGTTTAATCCTGTTAGATGGTTTTTGAAACCAGAATGCGTGTTACACAGACCAATTGGTTTGTAAGAAACTATAATCTGGTTTGTACATGTAACCCAAGCTGGAGAACTACTCAAACAAACAAAAGTAACGAATATAAATAAGAACTACTAAGCTAAGCTTAAGCAATAAACAGAAGTTTCGTCTTAGGCAGTAACTGAAAATAGTTAATAAAGAAAATTCTGCTTGATGAACAGTCAATTATGAATTTTAATCTTCCAAATTAATCATCCGTTTGTATGTGTAAGTTCATTTTGGATTCGTGTATTTGTTATTCACAAGTTTTTAGTTGATTTGGATTTCTTTGATCTTTTATTCTGGCTGTGTGAATGCATAATTTGATTTGATTAGTACTGTGATATTCATTCCTGGTATTCAAGCTAGAAATCCGATCTGTAAAACAAAGACATTATGGTTTCTTAACTTTCTTTACCCATTACCCTAGAACTTTTTCTCTTTCCTCTTTCTTCTCCCAACTTTTTCTCTCCGAACACCTGCTGAAACCTTAGCCGTTCGGAGTTTCTCCTGTTCAGATCCGTTCTTTTGGAGCGAATCTGAGCAGGAGAAACTCAACCCATCTTCTCCCTCTCCTTAATCTTCTGATTTCCTTCTTGTTTGTTGGTTTTTTTAACTGCTTCCAGTAATTTTTGATCGGAGTTTTTTGACAAGAGTCTTGTTCTTTGAACAAGCCTCCATAGTCTTCTAACTTACCGATTTAATTTTCAACTTAGTTTTTCTTGATTGATTTCTATTTTCAGCACTTATTTTCTTAAATTTGCTTCTTAAGAACTTCATCTTATCTGTTGTGATTTTAAATTAGTGGGTTTGTTAATTAAAGGGTGTAGGATCATAATCTCGCAGCAATAATGTCTCAGTGAAATTATCAACAACACAACAATAGCGTCGCAGAACAATTTCAGAAATGATATAATAAACGACGTCAGCTAAAATCATGAGAAAGATGTGATAGTCCTGCGAAAATTAGAGAGTTTGCGAGATTAACATTTGTAAGGTTGCGAGAATGTCGCAAGCCATATCCGAAAATAAAGGACAAATTAGTTGTCATCCACTATGTATTTCCCTATAAATAGTCGTTCAGTTGTAAGGGAAAGGGAGAGATCTTTTCTGATTGAGAAGCAAGTAAATAGGAGAGAGAAAATCTAGAGCAGTGGTTATTCTTGATTCATTTATCTTTTCTTGTAAGATTGTTCAGAGATTCATCAATAAAATTAATATTGTTAATCTAAAATGAGTTGAATATTAATGAAATCTTGTGACGGGTGTAAGGTAGGATTTCCTGCAACTACATAATGGCGCTAGAAACAGGGAACTGAAGATCGAAAGTTGAAGATTGTTGTTGAGATTGTTCAAATCAAGAAAGTGATTAAATAAATCAGTGAACCAGTTAAAAGAAAAATGATTAGAGTCAATGAAGACGACAAAAGATTGGAGTGTAACATGATAACAAAAACAATGGTTAATGAATTCCATGAAAACATCAAAGGAAGAATACATAAACGAAATTTTGAAGGAAGAAAGGTTATGGTGGTAGAAAAGACATCACCCTTGAAAGATTGGGAAAAGCAAAAAATCACATTCATGGCGGCAGAAATACCAAAAGAAAATTTGATCCACACATCTCCATTGGTTATTACAGTGCCTATTACGCGAAAAGAGAAAGGAACAACAACAAAATCCACGGAAGAATGGATATTGAACAGAACTTTAATCGATACAAGAAGTTCAGTGGATATAATATTTTATCATGCGTTCAGGGGAATGGGATTTAAAGATGAAGAAATGTCCAGTTCAACATATCTTGTTCATGGTTTTGGAAAATCCACAAAAAAACCTAAAGGAGAAATAGTGGTACGAATTCCACTAGGAGAGATCGAAACACACATGACACTATGCGTGGTGGATATGGAATCGCCATATAATATGTTGCTAGGAAGACCATGGATACATGCGATAAAAGTTGTAGTATCAACGTTACATCAATGTATTAAATTCCCCACACCAGATGGAATAGGTGAAATCAGAGGAGATGTTGATAATGCGAAATTATGTCATCAAATTGAAGTAAAGCATTATGAAGGACAAGCAAAAAGGAAACAATTTTGCAGAAAGTTGGCAAAGGAGGCAAAGAAAGAAGAAGAATTTAGAGTATACATGATAAGGGCAAAAGAAGGCAGGGGAACCCAGCGAAATTCCGGAAGAAGGAGAAGGACCTGTGAAAAAAATAAAAGAACCAACACCAATGGGAGAACCCAAGTCCAGTTACACTATCGCAGAACCAACAAAAGAAGTAAACGTTGGAACTATAGAAGAACCTCTAATATTGAGAATTGGAACCAAGATGGATGTAGAAGAAGAAAGAAAGAACTGTTAACCTTTTGCGAGAATATAAAGACGTTTTCGCAGGGAGCATGGATGAGATACCGGGAATAGATCCATCAATTGCATGCCACAAGTTGGAGATTAACAAGAATGTGAGACCATTTAAACAAAGAATAAGAAAAATCGCAACAACTTACCATTCCCAAATAGAAGAAGAACTACAGAAAATGCTTGATGCGGGAATCATAAGAGAAGCTAAATACCCAGAATGGATAGCGAATATGGTCATTGTCCCAAAGAAAAACAAAGGAATAAGGATTTGCATAGATTTCACTGATTTAAACAAAGCTTGCCCTAAAGATAGTTTTCCGTTACCAGATATTCCTCAAATGGTGGAATCCGCAGCGGGAAATGATAGGGTATCGTCTTTAGATGGGTACAAAGGGTATAACCAAATCCCTCTCGCTGAAGAAGATCAAGAACATACTGCTTTCTTCGCCCCTAGAGGTTTATATTGTTACACGAAAATGCCATTTGGTTTGCGAAATGCGGGAGCGACATACCAAAGAATGGTAGAGAAGGTGTTCGCAAAATGGATACACAAAACATTAGAAGTATACGTGGACGACATGTTAGTAAAGAGTAAAGAAGCCAAAGACCATGTACAGGACCTGAGGGAGATTTTTGAACAAATGCGGCAGTATAACATTAAACTGAATCCTGAGAAGTGTACTATTGGAGTTGCATCGGGAAAATTTTTAGGCTACATTGTATCAAAGGAAGGAATACAGGTTGATCCAGAAAAAGTGCAAGCAGTTCGTGACATGCCAACACCAGCAACAATAAAAGATGTACAGAAGTTGAATGGACTTTTAGCTTCGCTGGGAGATTTCATTTCGCATCATCAGACAAATGCAAATATTTTTTCGATTACTCAAGAAGGGGCGAAATTCAAATGGACTGATGAATGCGAAAAATCTTTTCAAGGGATCAAAGAACATCTTATGAATACACTATTTTACAAAAGCAGAATCAGGAGAAGAATTATTGATCTATCTTGCGACGACGTCGCATGCATTAAGTGGTGTTATTGCGAATAGACGCAGGAGTGGAGAAACCCATCTATTACATTAGCAAAACTTTTAATACTGCCGAGAAGAATTACTCAAAGATTGAGAAGTAATCTTAGCATTAGTTTATGCATCATTTAAGCTCCGCATATATTTTCAAGCGCACAAGATAAAGGTATTAACAAAAGTACCAATTGAATCAGTGATGAAGAATTCAAAAGATCAGGAAGAGTGGAGAGATGGAATGCACAAGTAGGCCACTTTGATATTAAATATGAAATTTTGTCTTCACCAAAATCACAAGTTGTTGCAGATTTCTTGGCAGAATTTCCTTTAGAAGAAGATGAAGCGGTAGAAATGATGGATATAGAAGAAGAACACGGAGATCCAAAAGATTTATTAACAGAACCAAATAGATGGGAGATATTGGTAGATGGATCATCAAATGGAGAAGGCAATGGAGTTGGAATTGTTTTAATTTCGCCAGAAGGAGTAAGATGGCTTTTTCATTCAGATTGGAATTCGCATCCACTAATAACGAAACGGAATATGAAGCTGTGATACATGCCTTAAAATTCGCAATAGAAATGAAACTAGAAAATGCCAGGATCACTAGTGATTCGCAGCTAGTTATTCGCCAAATAAAGGGAGAGTACTACAAATGAACCATCCTTGAAGAAATACAAGAAGCTCGTTGAAGAATTGTCAGCGAAAATCCCAAAAATAAATGGAGGCACATTTCAAGGAAGGATAACAGACTCGCAGACGCTTTTGCTTTCATCTCAAGCATGATGACAGATCCAACTGCGAGATGCATAAAAATACAAACACTTCTGTCACCATCAATCAATAAAGAAGAAGAAGAAGTGACGTGATGATAATAGACGGTGAAGAAGAAGAACAAACGAACAATATCGCAGATTGGAGAACAAACTTCATGCATATTTGGCGAAAGGAGAAACACCAAGAAATAGATTGGAAACACACAAGTTAAAAAGCCGCGCAACGAATTATGAATTAAGAGATGGGCTGCTATACCGAAAATCCTTTAATGGACCATCACTCAGATGTTTGACACGAGAGGAAGGAGAAAAAGTGCTAAAAATGTTACATAGTGGGGATGCTGGCAATCATAGCGGGGGAAGATCTTTGGCACATAGAGCAAAAATGCAAGGCTATTACTGGCCATACATGCACGAAGATGCAAAACAAATATCAAGACGTTGCGAAGATTGTCAGCATGGAAAGAAAATACATGCACCTGGAGCACCATTGTCATCTTCAACCAGTGTGTGGCCTTTTGGAAAGTGGGGCTTAGATATTGTGGGGCCATTTTTACCAGGTTCTGGACAAAGAAGATACTTAATAGTCGCAACAGATTATTTCACAAAATGGACAGAAGTGAAGGCAGTACAGCATATTCGCGACAAAGATATCTTTACATTCATATTCGAAAATATCATTTGCAGATTCGGAATTCCTGCGCAGTTGGTATCTGATAATGGGAAACAGTTTGAAGGACAGAACATAGAAATGTTACTTAATGCATTTAAGATAAAATGTGGAAAGTCTACTCCTTTGTATCCACAAGCTAATGGGCAGGTAGAAGCAACAAACAAAACAATTGCAGATATATTAAAGAAGAAATTGGAAGGACATCAAGAGCATGGTGCGAACAAGTACATAATGCAGTATGGGCTTATAATACAACTAGAAGAGAAGCTACTGGAATGTCACCTTTTTGTTTAACATACGGAGTTGAAGCGGTGTTACCAACAGAAGTTGTTATTCCGACAACAAAGAGAGAAGCTTGGGAGAAAAATCTTAGTGCGGGTTTGATCTTAAACAAACTTGATGAATTAGAAGAAAAAAGAGAAAGAGCTTTACAACATATGGAGAATTATCAGCGAAGATTAGCCCGAGAATATAATAAACGTGTCAAAGTACGCGAATTCCAACCAGGAGATTTAGTTCTGCGAGAGACACCAATATATCAGCGAGAAAATGGTGGAAAATTAGCGAAAAAATGGGACCTTACATCATTAAGGAGATAGTTGGAACAGGAGCTTATAAATTAATGGATCCAGAAGGTAGAGATGTTGGTCATAGACTTGACAGACCATGGAACAGGTTGTACTTAAAAAGATATTATCCGTAAGAAGCTTTGAGAAGTTATGGATTCTGAAAGAATAATTGCGAGATTATTCATATCAAAACAAGATCATGATGTGCGAAACTTTCGCAGAGATAATCATAGAACAATGACATAAAAGAAAGGGGCGAACCTTTATGGCGTACACCCTAGTTCGCGAATAAAATTTCGCAAGAGGCAAATGTAAGACCTAAAGTACGTCATATAAGGGGGTACCTGTTGCATGGCTCAGGGAAAGGCTACACCGCCACCGGAACCTGAGTCATGGAGATTTGGGGTCAATAAAGCCCATCCGGGAGAGGCACCTTGGATTCTCAGCTTAAGCATATGACTTAGGTTGGGCGACTAAGGTAATAAGGACTCTCCCAAGGAGTGCAAATCTGATCAAGGCGCCGAGGTACACGGTTGAGTCAAGAGTGCCAGGGGCGTTTGAAGCGTACCTTGCCATTCTTGACAAGTCTTGGCTTATACTGCACTCGGCCCGAAGAAAACCCCACTTAGGGTGCAGTCTCGTAACCATAAGCCCTATAGGTAAAAGGGATAAGAGGCTGCGAAAACAACTGGTTGTTGTTAAGACTGGATGGGAGGAGCTAACCTTGTATGGTAGAAGTACGCCTCCTTGAAGGGGCAACCAGGGGGAGATAAGGGCGACACCCTCCATTAGGGAGCTGATAAGTGTCTTAAGACGCAAATGTCATGAGGCTTTTTACTCGCAAGGGTATTAAGGCTTGTCATATTTGTGCAACAATCCTGAAGAGGCCATAATACAAAAGAAAAAGATAAGACGATATCAATGGGTTTTCGCATGAAAGTGCGAAGACGTCCTGCGATTTCGTCGCAAGACGGCAATGTCACGGGGCTTTATTTTCGCAAGAATATCTAGGCCTGTCATATTGTCGCAACATTCCTGAAGAGTCCATAATACAAAAGAAAAAGTTAAGGAAAGATCAATGGGTTCTTGCATGAAAGTGTAAGAACGTCCTGCGATTTTGTCGCAATGACAAGAGGTGGCATAATAAGACCTTTAATTAGGAAGGAAAAATAAGACCACATGACAAAACAAAATATTTATAAGTATTCATAACAGGTCATTTTTCGCAAGAAATATAATGAGAGGCAAGTATGGGAATCAACAAACAAGAGGCATTATCTTTCTCACCGGCAAAATACTAAAAGGGAAAATTGATTCCAAAGTTGGTTGAAGAATATTATTTGCAAAAAGTAATAAAGATGAGACAATTCAAGAAGATAGAACTAAATAAGAAGCTCAGGCTTCAGTATTAATTCCAGTAGAAGGATATAATAGACGTTCTTCGCCAATGTTCTCATTATCGCCAGCCTCTTCTCCTTCATTTCGATTTTGATCTTCGCCTTCATTAGCACTTTGATTATCGCCAGCAATTACTTCTTCAGAAGAGATTTCTTTTTCATTTTCATTTTGATTAACACCAGCAGTTGCTTCCTTAGAAGGAATCTCTTCTCCATCTTCCAAAAAACTTTCCTCTGCACCACTTTCATAATCATAATCATTGTCAGCAGGACGAGGAACTTCATCATCATCTACTTCCAAAGGCTCGACTGATATAGGAGGAAGAGATTTAGACCATAAAATATCATTTACAAGAACTTCAGCACGAAGATGAACTTGACGAAGAAGTGCTCTTTGATGATTCCTATCTTGAATATCCTTAAAGTAAGCAAGATAATCAAGTCTTCTTTCTGCTCGGTCGCGAGAACCAGTAAGGACAGAGACGAGTAATGCATTTTCTTTGCGAATTTTGGCATATTTAGCCTCCAAAACAGAAATGGAGGAATGAAGATTTTTCTCAGACTCTGCGAAAAGTAGAATACAAAATTTCAGTAAGATAAAGAACTCAAAAAGATATGACAAAGAAAAGATAGTTAAGGCAGTCAAACTATTATGACTACCTTCTTTTTGCGAAATAAGGTGTTGAATCAAGGTCCATCGCATCATCAAATTTATCTCCAACTAAACCTTTAAGTCGAGACTGAAGATTTTTCTCTTTAGAAATAAGAAAGACATTTTTCTTCGCAAGAGAAGAATAAGATTCTTCTAATTGGGAATATTGTTCTTTAAGTTGATTCGCCTTTACACTTAAAGCTATTCTACCTTGAATGAGTGTATCTCTTTCAGCGATAGATGACTCTGTTACTTCTTTAAGTTCATTCCTCAAAGAGCTAAGAGATTGTTCTTGGTCATCACATATTTTCTGAAGAATGCTAAGTTGTTGTGAAGATATCGCCATCTTGTTTAAACAAGTTCGTTTCTCTTCAGATAAGGTTTTATTCTCATCTGATAAAGTTTCCATCCCTAAATTAGCTTTAGTTAAAGAGTAAGAAAGGCGAGATATTTCATTACTTAATAAGTCTTGCCTCTGAACTAATTGGGTATTTTCATTGGTAAGATTATTTATATGATCAACAGAATATGAATAGAGGTTATCTAATTGGTTATATTGATCCATCAAAATCTCTTTATCAATACGGGCTTCTTCAACAGCAGATTCAAATTGATATCTCTCCATTATTCGTTTCTGGTTTAAGGCTTAACATGCGAAAGAGGGATTTCAAGGATAATTAAATATGGAAAGGATAAAATCATTAGAAAGGCAAGTTGAAGATACAGATAAGGAAATCATACCTCTCAATTCATCATTCTTCTTGCGAAGATTGTCACGATCCAACAAAACATTCTGAAGCTTTTGATTTTCGAGACGAAGAGCATTACACTCTTTTTCCAAAGTTGTTTGCGAAGCAGCTCTGTCAGAACCGAAATACTTACTCAGAATTTCGCAAATACCAGACTTGACAGGATCAATAGGAGACTTCTTGCCATCATCCAGGACTTCAGACAAAACTTTGAAAGCAATATCTATTCCTTCCACGGTTTCTTTCGAAAAGGGAAGAGGCTCAGGTAGAGAACTGGCAATGATAGAAGGTTGAGAAACATTATCAATAGGGAGAGAAGAAGTTTCATTCACAGAAGGATCAATAATGGGGGTTTCAATCATTGAAAGGTCAGTTGAAGAAATGAAGTCTGAGGCAGCTTTTTCGCGAATTGGAGATAATGGTTTAACTTGCGAAGATGTCGCGGGAGATTTAGAAGAGATAAGTAAGTGGAATGGAACAGAGGTTTCAACAGTTTTAAGGTGGTGAGATTTCTTGAGAGGTCTATTGACATCCTTATCACCCTGCGAATTACAATCCAGATAAGAAACAGAGGCAACAATATTGTTATTAGAAAAGAATAATGTTTCTTACTACCTTCTGATTCACAGACTTTCTTTTGTGTACAACAATCTTATGCTGCGGTTTGGGAATATTAGGGTTCTGAACCGTAAATTTAGTGTTGGAGGCGCTTTTGCTGAAATAACAAGAGTATGGGAATCACATAAACAACATCAAATAAGGCAGTAAGCAAGATTAATTTCAGCAAAACCCATAAGGAAGAAAAAAGAAAACTAACCTTGATGAATCAATGGAAAACACTAGCAGGAAGATTATTTCGAAGAAAATTACAAATGATGAAGATCTATAGAGGAAACAGTATGGAGATGAAGAAGAACTTAAAAAATCTGAAAGAAGAAGAAAGAAGAAAAGTTGCAATAATGTAATTTGCAGAAGAACGATGAAGTTGCAGAGAAAATAAAAAGAGAGAAAAAGAGAATGAGAAAGAGTATATATAAAGGAAATTTTTTCTCGAGAAGATAAACACGATTAATGCGGAAAGATGAAAGCGGTTAAAAAGCAGCAGTTACAAAAGACGTGTCAAGAACCAGATGGGAAAAAGGATACGTGTGAGAAATGCAGAATATCAAATGATGGATAACTGCGGCATTTCTCACATCATTCTCTACTTCGCAGAGAAGATATGAGAAGAGGCAAGATGTAGGATCATAATCTCGCAGCAATAATGTCTCAGCGAAATTATCAACAACACAACACAATAGCGTCGCAGAACAATTTCAGAAATGATATAATAAACGACGTCAGCTAAAATCATGAGAAAGATGTGATAGTCCTGCGAAAATTAGAGAGTTTGCGAGATTAACATTTGTAAGGTTGCGAGAATGTCGCAAGCCATATCCGAAAATAAAGGACAGATTAGCTGTCATCCACTATGTATTTCCCTATAAATAGTCGTTCAGTTGTAAGGGAAAGGGAGAGATCTTTTCTGATTGAGAAGCAAGTAAATAGGAGAGAGAAAATCTAGAGCAGTGGTTATTCTTGATTCCTTTATCTTTTCTTGTAAGATTTTTCAGAGATTCATCAATAAAATTAAGATTATTAATCTAAAATGAGTTGAATATTAATGAAATCTTGTGAGGGGTGTAGTGTAGGATTTCCTGCAACTACAAAGGGGTTTTAATCAAGGTTTGGGATTTTCTACCAAGTTCTTATGCAAGTCCTTGATGATCTCTATTCAATCCCATAGCACAAACTGTTCGTTTCAAAGGAATCTACATCAGCAAATATTCAGGTAGCATCGGCAACAATGAATCACCTAGCAGCAACTTTGACAGACACCATGACTCCGGTTCACAAACCAGCAACAGTTAAAAGACACAAACACAAGTTATTACATTCATAACAAAGACACCAAGACCGAGTTTGAAGAAGATCCAGTTCGTTCCAGACCGAGTCATCTATCTTATAACCGATTTATGTTATACTTGTTACTTATGCTACTGTTAATTCGAAAAAATCATTGGCAGAAGAATGGATCTATGGATCCTGTTAAACCTGTCACTTTCACTATGATTTTGAAAAAAAACCCTGAGAAGTGGTTGGATTTGCATATCCTAACATCTCTACTGTATGTAGGTTTGTTATATGGTTTGGAAATGTTTCTCTTGTTCCAACCAAGACCACTTAAACCTGTCCTGTTACGTTGCAATCAGTTAGGAATAAAAGGAATTCTTGTTCATTTTAGGGCTTGGGACTTTTTTTTTTTTTTTGGTAAAGAAAAAGGAAAAGGAAAAACAAACTAACTATCAACTTCTAACCAGAGAGAAGTGATATGAGCGGGAATCTGCTGTTTAGTCCATCTAGAATGGACGTTGTGATAAAGAGCATATTCAGCTAGAATATGTGCTGCAGAGTTTGCCTTTTCAGAGATAAAACTGACTTCACAATTGCTGAAATAGTTCATGAGCTCTTTAATGTCGTCTCTTGTCTTCCAAATTCGCCAAGGTGGTCTGTTCATGGTACCAGTGATGTTATTGAACACAACTTGACAATCTCCTTCAATAATGACATCTTTTAGATTAAGCCAAACTGCAAATTCCTTAGCCAGGAGGAAACCATCATCTTCTGCTATAAGAGGTGAGTCTGCCCTGCCAAATCTAGTGTTTGCGCCACAGTAAACACCATTATTATCCCTCGCCACAATTGCACTAGCGTAACCCCCATTTTTCCAAGTTGCATCAACATTCAGTTTGATGTAAGGTGCCGCAGGTGTTTTCTAGCTTTTTTTTTCTTCTTGGGAAGTTCTCAGATTTTCTTTAGCTTCAATTTCATTCATGACAGGAGGATTGTAGTATAGGTTGAACCAGAACGAAGCAATTTCTAACACTCCATGCACTGTGTTTTGCTTGTTCTCAAAAACCTTTTTGTTCCTTGTTTTCCAGATGGCCCAACAAATCGCCATTCCAAGAGAGACAAAATAATAATCATCTTTCTTTTCCATCCATGACTGTATAAGTGCTGAGAGGTTGATATCAGTATTACTTTGAAGCCTTAATTCGAAGGGAGAGGCAAACCAAACTGCTTGAGCTAGGTGACATTGGAAAAAGAGATGCTCGACTGTTTCATCTGCATTACTGCACATACAACACTCCTTTGAGACTCCATCAATAAATTTTTCAATCTTCTGCGACACAGCAACGCCATTATGTAAAGCTCTCCAGATGAAAGTTTTGATTTTTGGTGCTGTTTTGTTATTCTTCCAGAATTTCTTCCATTGGATAGCTGAATCTCCTCTACTTTAAGGTTCACCTTGATTCTCCTGAAGTAGTTTCTGAAAAGATTGCGCAGTAAAATTGCCATGAGGTGTAAGGCTCCAGATAAGCTTGTCAGCTGCCAGAGAGTTTATCTTAGTTGCATAGATTCTGCTGGCTGTAAAGTCATCCACAAACTGTTGTATCAAGTGGATCTTCCAGTTTCCTGTGTCAGAGTCGATGAGATGTTTTACTCTGTTGATTTCAGGGTGAGCTTCAGTAATTCTGGCTGGAGTTGAGGTTGTGATCCCTTCAATCCACGGGTCTGAAAAGATGTTGACGCTTTCTCCATTCCCAATAAGCCACATACAACCCTTCTTTAGTTGTTCTCTACTATCCATCATAGCAGTCCAGGTAGAAGAACAATTTTTAATCTTTTTAACCTCCCAGAAATTCTTATCTCTCAAGTACTTTGCATGAGTAATCTTGTCCCATAAGCTATCTTGATCTTGAAGGAATCTCCACGTTAACTTGGATACCACAGATTGATTGAGATCACAGAGGGAACGGATCCCTAATCCTCCTTTTTCTTTTGGTAAGTTGAACCATTCCCACTTCAGAAAATGCATCTTCTTCTTGTCTCTACTATGGCCCCACCAAAAATCTCTTATGATTTGTGTAAGTTTGTGTAGAACCGTTTTTGGTATGAGAGAAGTTGCCATTAAATAGACTGGAATCAGAGCTAAGACAGATTGAATGAGGACTGTCCTTCCAGCATGAGATAAAGAGTTTCTTTTCCAACCTTTGAGTTTTTCTTCAAATTTCTGAATGAGAAAATTAAAATTGGAGACCCTGCAACCTTGCCTTAAAATTTTAACTCCCATATATTTTTCATCTTTTTCCATCCTGCTAACTCCTAGAGTTTCCAAAATCTCTTCTTCATAGGACTGAGGTACATTCTTGCTGAAATAAATGGCTGATTTTGAATAGTTCACCAGCTGTCCTGAAATCTTGTAGTACTCCTGAAGAATAGTAGATATAGATTGGATTGTGCTGGTATCTGTGTTGCCAAAGAGCATGATATCATCTGCAAACATAATATTGAGACATTAGGAGCCCATCTATTAACCTTGTAACCATTGTACTTGCCTTCAGCTTCCATTCTGTTTATAATTCCACTCAAGTTGTGTGCATAAATGATAAATAGATAGGGATAAAGTGGACATCCTTGGCGAAATCTGCTTTCACTTTTGAAAAAACCTTCAGGCTGACCATTCAACAGTATAGAGAAAGATGGAGTTCTTACACAGTTTATTATTAACTCATGAGCTCTACCAGTTATGCCAAAGTTCAGTAAGGCCTTACTAAGGAAATCCCACTCTATTCTGTCATAATCCTTGCTCATATCTAACTTAAGAGAAAAAGCTCCTTGAGAAGTATCAGATGTGTGCATATAATGAAATATCTCTTTGCAACTACTATATTGTCCAGGATCTGTCTGCCGGGAACAAATGCAGACTGATTTTTCTTAATTAGACTATCTAAGAATGGGCTTAGTCTATTTGTAACGATTTTTGTGACAACTTTATATAGTACATTGCATAAGGCTATTGGCCTGTAATCTACTGCAGAGCTAGCATTCTTCTTTTTGGGTATTAGAGCAAGATATGTGTGATTTAGACCTGGTGGAAGGGAGGAAAATCTGAAACAACCTTGGATAAGATGAACTACCTCTGGTCCAACTATCTCCCAACATTTCTTGTAGAACAAAGTTGGATACCCATCTGGTCCTGGAGATTTCAAGGATCCTATTTTTTTAATCACTTCAAATACTTCATCAGTACTTGGTATTGAACTTATGCGCCTGCAGTCATCCTGTGAGATCTTGTTAGTAGAATCCAGTGCAAAATAATCAGTGCATACATTAGCATCTCTAGTAAACATTGATTGAAAATGAGAAATGAGGTTTTCCTTGATTAGTTCATGGTCTGAAATCCAGTCACCTTCTTGATTTTTTAGAGCAAGAATTTTATTTTTACTTCTCCTGTGAATTACAGAAACATGAAATACCTGGGAGTTTTTGTCTATGGTTGGTGCCCATTTTGACTTGTTTCTTTGTTGCCAAAACATTCTATCTCTCTTTTCTAGAGTAGAAATGTTATTGCAGATGGCTTTTTCCTCTTTCCTTGTGTCTGTCAGATGAACTCTGGCTTGCAGGTCAACAAGTTTTTGTTTTTCACTTTCAATCTCTCTCCTTAGTTCTCCAAAAGTTCTTTTGCTCCATTTATGTAGACTTGTACCCACATCTTGAAGTCTTGTAGTAGTGTCTCCTGCAGTGTTGTCCCAACTAGTCTTCAAAACTTCTTTAAATTTTGGATGATCAGTCCAATAAAACTCAAACTTATAGTTTGGCTGTCTCTTAGGGGGTTTTCTCAAAGTATTGAGAATAATAGGAGCATGATCACTCTCAATTCTTGGGAGGTGAAGAACAACTGCATCAGGGAAAAGAATTCTCCAGTTTGTGTTACACAGAGTTCTATCCAACCTTTCAAAAATTAGAGGTGCTTGAGTCGCATTATTGGACCAAGTGAAAGCTGGTCCAGCAAAACCCAAATCTATTACATCTCTCTCTAGAATCATGTTTCTAAATTCATTGCAACTGATGTCAGTATCAGTTGAACCACCACTTTTATCATAAGAATGCATCAGGACATTGAGATCCCCAATCAATGCCCATGGATTGTGTATAGTGGCAATGATATAGCTTGTCTGTCTCCAAAAACCATTTCTTTGTGAGTGTGCAGGAGGGCCGTAGATGCATAGAAGATCCCATCTTGGAGTACTCACATGTTCAATAGTACAGTGAATGAGATTTTGAGACTGAGAGTGTACTTGCAAATTCACATAATCCTGCCAAAGTAAGGCGAGTCCTCCACTCCTTCCATTAGCAGCAACAAAGATGTGATGCCTGAAGTTTAGAGAGTCACAAATCCTTTTATTATTGCTCTCATTAAGTCTTGTTTTTGAGATAAATAAAATGGAAGGATTGCAACTGCGCATGAATGATTTTAATGCTGAAACTGTCGTATCATTCCCTAATCCACGACAGTTCCAGGATTGTATTAACATCGATCCTACGACTTTTCACGGCAAGTCGCCACAACCTCTTTGTTGTTTATATAGTGTTGTTTCATTGGTGGATCACAATCCATAGGTTCAGCAAATCTTTTGCTTCATGCGTAATCTACACTCTTCTGATTCGCAGCTTCTTGATTCCTTCTTGCAAAACGTTTTCATTGCCTCATTGTGTTGCCTTGTTCAGTTGTTTGGTTGGTGTTATTTGTGGTAGTTGGGATACACTGAACAGATAGTGATGGAGGTGTAATGGTTTCAACGGGGTTTTGGTGTGGTACAATGGGGTTTATCTCAACGGAATCTTGTTTTCCAGTGAGGTAGCTTGTTTCTGGTAAAGGTGTATGGTGTTTTGCTTGAGCTTCAATCAGGTTTGTGCATGACTCGGGTGGGTTGGAGGGTGAGACAGGCGGGTTGGAGGGTATGGATATTTGCTTTGGGGCCAAACTTATGGGTTTAGATGGTTTTGGGTTTTTTTTCCGGGTTGGAGGGTCGGATTTTTTCTGGTGTATGGCTTGGGTAGCAAGTAAAGCTGCTGACTCAGTTTCCTCATTAACTCCTATTCTTGAGTTTTGGAGATTGTTTTTCCTTGGCGGAATATTTTCTTTGAATGAAGAATTATTCTGCGTTTGCATGATCTCCTTAATTGCAGTATTTGTGGGAGATTCTGCATTGATTTGTTGTGCATTCTCCAGCTGTTGAGTCAGAGGAATTTTGGGAAGGTTGTTTATTTTGGCAACTACAGTTTGACTTGCATTGGTTATTCCCTGAAAATTTGCCGAAAGATTGGGTGATTGGGTAATGGATGGATTTTCTGGTTCTGGGTAATTTTCTGGTTTCTTGGTGGTTTGCTGCTGATGAAGCTTGGGTTTGAAGTTTACATTGATTTCTTCTGTGATTTTAGAGAATTTAGAATCTTGCATCTTCTCCATGAAAGTTTCTGTGGAAAATAAACCCATTTTTTCGCACTCCTTGGATAGCTCTGGACATAACTTCATTATGTTCCCAAAATGTCCACAAAAGAAGCAGACTTTAAGGAGACGTTCATACCTAAAATTCACTGTGATTTTCTTCTTTGAGGGTAGTAAGAATGACAGTTCTTGTCGAATTGGCTGTGTGACATCTATTTTCACTCTTACTTTTGCAAAACTCCCCCACTTCGCTTGTTCTGAGACTTGTACTGGATATGGAGTTTGTAGGATCAGAATTTCGCGACAACGATACGCTCGGGAAATTCTTAACAACGCATTACAAAAATGTCGCAGAGCACTTTGAGAAACGACACAATAGGTGATATTATCTTAAACATAAGAAAAATGTAATAACTTTGCGAAGATTAGAAGATCTGCGAAATTAACATTTGTAAGCTTGTGATATCATCGCAAGCCAGATCCGAAATTGGGGGAAATCTTAGTTGTATATGAGCTGTCATCCACTAGGTAGCATCCTATATAAAGAGAAAGGTAGGAGAGAGAAAAGTAACTTGTAGTATTATTATCTTCTTATTCTTCCCCAAAAACCAGAGAGAGAGAGAGCTCCAAATACTCATTAATGGAGTCTCAATGTAATTCATATGTAATTCAATGATCATAGTGAAACCTAACCCCGTGGATGTAGATCAAATTGATCGAACCACGTAAATCTTGTGTCTTATTTTCTATTTTCATTATCTTTATCTTTATTTTCATATCAAATAAGTTTAGATCTAGAAATTATAGTCATGATAGTACAAGGGGTGTGTTGTAGGATTTCCTGCAACTACATTTTGGCGCTAGAAACAGGGAGGAGTAAAGGATTTATCCCTCCTGTAGCTTGTTGGTTCAAGAAGTTTCCCTGAAGATTAGCTGTTGTTCATATTTTTCTAGATCTACAAAGTTTAAGTTCAAAAATGGAAATTTCATGGAAGAAATCACACTTTCAGGGAGTAAACATCATCAACAATTCAAAGACATGAAAAGAGTGAGAGAAAAAAATTAGTTGTTGTGGTAAAATTTAAGGAAAAAATGGAAGTTTCAGTGGAAGATTTTCATGTTCAGGAGAAGAAACAAGGGAAAGACGAAGATAAGATAAGAGGCAGGCGCTGTAATTTCTATCACAAACAGAAATTCGCACAGATGGTTCAAGGCTGAGCGAACAACAAATAGGTCACGGGTTCGAATTCGCAGAGACACATATTTTTCATTTTCTTCTCATTTGCATGGGAGAATAAAAGAATAAGGAAAAAAGTTATGCGTTAATTTCGTAGAGAGGTTCTTGCAAAATTGGTCCAGAGAGCAGTATGTGTGTCCGTGGTCACAAGTTCGAATTCGCCTGCGAACATAGTTTTCTTCTTTTTTACAGAGAGCGAAGAAATGAATAATTTCGCAATATTGTTTCATTATTTCGCAAACAAGAGGCAGCACAAATGGTCATCTGCGAATTTAATGAGTTCATGGTCGTGTGATCAAGTCCCAACACCTGCGTATTTTTTTGCACATATATTTCTTTGATTATTTCGCACAGAAGAGAGTTGATGATAATTTTGCAAAGATATTTCGCAAAGAAGAAGCTTGCACAGTTGGTCAGGAGGCATGAATGCAAGCAGCAAGTCGCGGGATCAATTCTTGCTTCTCGCATGTTTATTTTTATTACGCGAAATTTATACATAAGTGCCTCTAACACAGTTGGAATTTGATTAATTCGCAAGAACTTTGATTATCTCACAAGAGAGGCTTAGCACAGTTGGTATGATGCAAGAAAATCCAAGAAGCAGGTCGAGGGTTCAAGTCTCACTTCTCACACTTCTTTTTGCTGCGCGAAATTCATACATTTCAAGACATTTATTCACTTCTCTGACAACAATAGCGACTCACATGAAAGATAAGTACCACCTCCTTGAACATTTAACTTTATACTAGGAACGAATAAAAAGATTTTTTGATTTGATTTAAAAAAGCGATTCAATCGCACGATTACAAAGATTTCAAGATTTCAAAGATTATAAAGATTACTAAGATTTCAAGATTACAAAGACTTCAAAATTACAGAGATTTCGAGATTTCAAAATTACAGAAAACTGAGAAAATTCAATTTATATGTTTCTCTAGAATATTTCTTTTGCAGAGAAAGATTTTTTATTTGATTTACAAAACGCGATAGAATCGCAGAATTACAAAGATTTCACAACTACAAAGATTTCAGAGTTACCATGTATTAGAATTTCTTTTGAATATTTACTTTGATTCAAATGATATGATATTATGAGAATGAAAGAATGAATGAAAGAGATGACAGAAATGAAAGAATGAATGAAAGAGATGACAGAAATGAAAAGATGAATGGGAGAATAAAGAAACGCGAACATTTCGCAGAAACAAAGAGACGCGAAAATTTCGCAGAAACAAAAAGAGAAAGGGGCGAACCTTTATGGCGTACACCCTAGTTCGCGGATACAATTTCGCAAGAGGAAAATGTAAGACCTAAAGTACGTCATATAAGAGGGTACCTGTTGCATGGCTCATGGAAAGGCTACACCGCCACCGGAACCTGGGTCATGGAGATTTGGGGTCAATAAAGCCCATCCGGGAGAGGCACCTTGGATTCTCAGCTTAAGCTTATGACTTAGGTTGGGAGACTAAGGTAATAAGGACTCTCCCAAGGAGTGCAGAATCTGATCAAGGCGCCGAGGTACACGGTTGAGTAAAGAGTGTCAGGGGCGTCTGGAGCGTACCTTGCCATTCTTGACAAGTCTTGGCTTATACTGTACTCGGCCCGAAGAAAGCCCCACTCAGGGTGCAGTCTCGTAACCATAAGCCCTATAGGTAAAAGGGACAAGAGGCTGCGAAAACAACTGGTTGTTGTTAAGACCGTATGGGAGGAGCTAACCTTGTATGGTAGAAGTACGCCTCCTTGAAAGGGCAACCATGGGGGAGATAAGGGCGGCACCCTCCATTAGAGAGCTGATAAGTGTCTTAAGACGCAAATGTCATGAGGCTTTTTACTGGCAAGGGTATTAAGGCTTGTCATATTTGTGCGACAATCCTGAAGAGGCAATAATACTAGAGAAAAAGATAAGACGAGATCAATGGGTCAGTACATGAAAGTGTAAGGACGTCCTGCGATTTCGTCGCAAGACGGCAATGTCATGGGGCTTTATTTTCGCAAGAATATTTAGGCCTGTCATATTGCCGCAACAATCCTGAAGAGGCAATAATACAAAAGAAAAAGTTAAGGCAAGATCAATGGGTTTTTGCATGAAAGTGCAAAGACGTCCTCCGATTTTGTCGCAATGACAAGAGGTGGCAAAATAAGATCTTTAACTAGGAAGGAAAAATAAGACCACAGAAGAGGGTACGCAAATAAACTTGCGAAGATGATTATATGTAAGCAAATAAGCTTGCGAATATGTATATGGAAATGAAACTGAGGCAGTGAAAATGCCGCAGACTTGATACTATGATCATACTGTTATGAGATACTAATAGTGCAGGAAAAAGGAAAGATGAAACACAAGTAAAAACTTGTGAGGAACAATAACTACACGAAGAGGAATGCATACACTAAAGAAAAAGCCAGAGAAATGGAGAACGGAGACAAGTTAAAGCTACATCAATTTTAGCGTGCAAAATGAGCTAAGTAACACAAACATTAGCTATACATTGCAATAGATAAGCATTCTCATCATACAAGCATCGTACTCGCATCATAAAAGCATTGCATAAGCATTTCATAGCATAAACATCGCATACACGTTTCATAACATAATCATCACATAAGCATTATATTCACACAAGTACTTTACAAAACTGTACGGAATAATATTGCAGAATTTCGCAATAATATCGCAGAATTTAGCAAAATTATTCAGGATTACTCAGAATTTCACAGGATTATTCAGAATTTCGCAAGATTATTCAGAACTTCGTAGAATGATTCAGAACTTCGCAGAATGATTCGAAATTTCGTAGAATGTGTCCGAATTTCACAGAATGTGATTATTTCGAATGATGTGATTATCTCGCTCAATTATTTCGCACAATTATAAGCAACTTGAAGAGATTATACTATCGCATGAGCACAAAACATGAGACAGAGGCATGATAAGAATGAAGAAACAATTCGCACATTCAACATTTTCTCAAGGATTTTACCCTCATAAATAAAGAACAAAGGCAACTATGGATTACCAAGAAAACACTTTATGTTCTTTATCTTCTCGGCAAGAATCACCAAAAATGCAGTAATAATTTCACATGAATAGAGGCAATACTTATTATTCTCATTCAAGGACGGATACTTCTTATATTTCGAGGATTGAATACTTCTTATGCTTCTCAAAGGATACTTCATACTTCATACTTCTTATATATTTCGAGGATTGAGTACTTCTTATACTTCTTCAAGGATACTTCATACTTCACATACTTCAAGAGATGATACTTCTCATTTACTTCGCAACGCTCCAGAACTTCACAAAATAATAGAGGCAAGTACGTACTTTTCAAGTCCAGTATTCTTTCGCTCGTTCCTTCATCAACAAAGATCAAAGACTACTCCAACAACACATATCTCTCTCCAACAACTACAACAATGGATTTTTTCCTGAAGATCGCTCTTCAAGCAATATTCAAGAAAAAAGAGGCAAGATGTAGGATCAGAATTTCGCGACAACGATACGCTCGCGAAATTCTTAACAACGCATTACAAAAATGTCGCAGAGCACTTTGAGAAACGACACAATAGGTGATATTAGCTTAAACATAAGAAAAATGTAATAACTTTGCGAAGATTAGAAGATCTGCGAAATTAACATTTGTAAGAATATCGCAAGCCAGATCCGAAATTAGGGGAAATCTTAGCTCATATGAGCTGTCATCCACTAGGTAGCATCCTATATAAAGAGAAAGGTAGGAGAGAGAAAAGTAACTTGTAGGATTATTATCTTCTTATTCTTCCCCAAAAACTAGAGAGAGAGAGAGCTCCAAATACTCATTAATGGAGTCTCAATGTAATTCATATGTAATTCAATGATCATAGTGAAACCTAACCCCGTGAATGTAGATCAAATTGATCGAACCACGTAAATCTTGTGTCTTATTTTCTATTTTCATTATCTTTATCTTTATTTTCATATCAAATAAGTTTAGATCTAGAAATTATAGTCATGATAGTACAAGGGGTGTGTTGTAGGATTTCCTGCAACTACAGAGTTCCTAACTTCGATACTATGAATTCCACCATTTTAATTTTATGATTGCTCATCGATAAGCCATGAACTTGGACTGTAAAGTCTGCATATTTGAACTCATATTCATGAGGTAGTTTATCAGGATCGCATACTTCTAGCAGGAGAAGATCTTCATTTAGACCCCATGGAGATCTCATAATGACATTATTGTAATCGCACCCTAGTTCAAACTTGACTTTGTATATTGCATAACCAAAGCTGAATATCTCAATACACCCTGATGGTCTCCATGATCTATGAAGCATATTGTACAAGATGTTGAGGCCATACTCTCTTCTTGTGATGGTGGTAATGATCAAAGTATGCTTATGGTCATCACAGATCTCTGCAACATCTTCAGGGACTTCAAATGTAAGATCGTCTTCTTTTAATAAGGAGGCCATCTTTGTTGTTATGTCGTCATAATCTTCAGCAGTTCCGGAAGTAGATTCAGCCATGTCTTTTGTGTTCAGCTAAGCCAAAAGACTTTGAGATCAGAAAAATCTTTTTGTAGAAGAAAAACTCTTGAAAAAGGAGAGATCGAGAAAGTGATAACAAAACTCAAGTTAACCTGCAAAAAACCACAAATCAAACAACAAAACACGTTAGCTAGAGAAGAAGAAGAATAAGAAATCGTCATATTGACGAGAAGAATCATCCAAAGATGAGAAAAAAATCTCCAAATTTAGGAGAGAGAAAATCGTCCATATGACGAGAAAATGGATCAACAATTTTGGGACTATGTTGTTAATAGGTTTGATTGCCCTTGCTGTTTGTTTAAAATCTTTGAAATCTGTGTAACTGTTGAAAATTCTAGAATCAGTCCTGCAATCAATCCTAATGTTTTAAAATTAATATTTATATGAGGCTTGCCTCTTTTTCGACAAAAAAAAAAAAAAGCAAAGAATGTAATGCAATGCATAATTGATACTCATAGGAAACACCGAGTTTCCCAGGTGTAACTCAAGTGTGAGGAGTTTATACAGCACGTAATGATGAGGAATAACCATGGCAGTTATTAGTTATTATCATCATCTTTGCAAGAACTTGTACCTTAATCTCAGAATCTCACAGCTACCTCCAAGTTAACCAAAGGAAAGGCTGGTTGAACACTGCAGAGTTAGCAAAAATGCTAAGCTTCAAGCAGATATAAATTAAAAATGGCTGCAGCATTGACAATCTTAGAGAGCGTATCTCTTTAATTTCAAACATTTAACAAAGCAAAACTTGGTGTACTGTAAATGCATAATATATGCTAAACACATAAAATACAGAAAGGAAGGAGAAGGGGGTTCATAGTTTGAACAAGATAAATATACTAAGACTACAGGCATTGCGACCACACTACTACACGACCCTCGTTTTCCTTGTCTGTTTTTGTTCAACCCCTAGAATTCTTTCATTCCAACACATTTATACTTTCACTTAGCAAGCATCATCCTGACAAATTCCTCATAATTGACTTGACCGTCCCCATCCACATCAGCTTCTCGGATCATCTCGTCCACTTCATCATCCGTTAACTTTTCTCCAAGATTTGTCATGACATGCCTTAGCTGCTCCACCACACATTTGTTTCAAAATATAAGCAAAGATTCAAGTGACACATAAGGATGCCTCGACTCATATTAGAAAATAAGGAAGACAAACTATAGATGCGGTTATATACAATATAAAACTATGTACAAATGAAGGCACAGAAAAGGAAAAACACATCTTCTGTTCAAAGATATGAAGAAAGTAATTTTTTTTAAATAAAACGCGGAAACGGTAGTCAATGACATCTAACCATCATCTTACCTCTGCAGCTGAGATGAAACCATTCTGATCCTTGTCAAAGACCTTGAATGCCTCCTTGAGCTCCTCCTCAGAGTCAGTGTCCTACAAGAATATAATTGACAATTTACAAAATTTTGGAATGTGTTACTAAATGTTCGATTGTAACTAGAAAATGGGAAGGTAGTGAAGCACACGCTTCATTTTGGTTGAAACCAATGCACTCTGCTTTCTAGATACTGATGTGACAGACACACGACATACACTTTATTTATAATATTCTGAGTTGTGTTTATATCTCAAGTGTGCCTGCACATAAATCTCTGTAACCATGTTACTCCAAGTTAATGTCTTGCATGTGTGTGCAAGAATTTATATCTAAAAAAAAAAGAAATATAATGAACAAAATAAAGCAACATTGTTATTTCGCCAAGTAATCCATACTACTACTTCTATGCCACTTTTTTGGCTTTTCACCGAACACATACCAATCAGTTTCTCACATAAGTTGCGCAAGTGTATTCTTTAAATTTATGTACTCAGACAATTCAAAAAGGCTGTTATGATGAAACCCTTGTGTTTATGTGAACACAGTTCCACTAGCATTGGAAAGGATCAGCATAGATTCTGTTAAAAAAATCAGTTCACTCAGCTAAACACAACCTATTTGCAAACCAGCAAGGTTTGGAAAAAAGCACTACTATTTTTGTTTTTGTCTTTTTGATAGATAAATAGGCACTACTGTTCAGAAAGTAAAATGAGATAAGATGTAACTAGGCAACAAAAACTTGAACAAGCAACTTTTAACGCTACACACAGGGATATCCACTGAGTTAGGTAGTTGCTCTTGTGGCATCGCGAAATTCTTTTGGTTGAACTAATAGAACCTATAACATAAGAAACTAGCAGAGACCAGAGTTCTTCCTCTCCATACACAGGGGTAGTGAGGTAATAAAGAATGCAACATAATTTCACAAAGCAAGAAAAATTTCAGAAAGATTGCATATGAGGAACAAACATATGAAAGTGACTGACAACTCAGTAACAACTAACCTTCATTTTTCGTGCCATCAAATTCAAGAACTCAGGGAAATCAATGGTTCCATTTTGGTCAGCATCAACTTCATTTATCATGTCCTGAAGTTCAGCTTCAGTAGGATTTTGTCCCAGAGATCTCATCACTGTGCCCAACTCTTTGGTGGTGATACAACCTACAGAAGTAAAAGTGATTAAAGTTGAGCAAAATAATAAAAATAAATGCAAAATGAAAATAATAATTCCATTCTCTTTCATAACCAACGGCAAAGTTGCAAATGAAAGCCAAATGACAATGAAACCCTCACAGCTAACAATATTCAAAATACTTAACTTGACAATGCTACTGAGCTATATATTTAAATGTGATGCAAGACCAATGAATATCTTCCCTGATTAAGCTCCTGCTACTGAGAGCTATATATTTAAAATGTGATGCAAGACCTATGAATATCTTCCCTGATTAAGCTCCTGCTATGGAACCCCTTATAGTTTATAAAATATTAAAATGTAAGTCTACAAGCCTACTTAACAATTGACCACCATTTTCAGACAAACCAATCACCACTAACCAAATGGCTTTGATTCAATTCCAAATTTCTCAAAAACTAGCATAGAAGTTTTAGCCAATTTAAGGATTCAACATAATGACCTGATAACTTTGGCTCACTGACAATAAATGAGAAGAATAAACCAACAACGATTCAACTTATTCACTTCTCTCAGAGCATCTTCATTAGAAAACCAAGAACAACTCAATAATATGTTTCAGAAACCTAAAATAAAGTCCACAAATATAGCCAATACTTAATGATGAGACCAATTCATGTAATAATATAGGAGAAAACTTATGGAAAATGTAAGATCATTAAAGCAAAAGAAGGATCGATGACAAAAATGTACATGTATGACCTAATGACCTAATTTAACGCTTTAAAAATCCATGCTCTTCAAAATTCATTTATATTCACAAATAAACACCATAAAGCCAGCAATTGCTCTTTACCAAAAACAATAACAAAAAAACAGCAAGTGCTTAGTAAAAGAAAAAAAAACCCTAAAAGTAACGAAGGTCAAAAACAGATACACATACAAAACACATAAATTTAAGATCCAAGACATAGATAGATCCAAAAGCGACAGATCTACATAAAACAACATACCATCGGCGCTATCAACAGAAGAAAAGATGTAGAAAACAAAGATCCATACAGAAAAGAGAAAAGGAAAACCACAAACCCAAGATTAAGATCACAACAAATAGAAGATCATAGTACGCCTTATATGCGTGAAGTATCTCTCCATTCAGCCATGTTCATCTACCAAACATACACATTAACCCGTGAATGTAAAAAAGCTTAGAAAGAGAAAGAGATTTACCATCGCCATCTTTGTCAAAGAGGCTGAAGGCTTCCTTAAACTCAGAGATCTGCTCTTCAGTGAGTTGTTCTGCCATTTTCCAGACGATTCTGCCAAAAGAAAATAAAGAAATCCAAAGCCTGAAGAATAACAAATAGAGTTTTCGTTTCTCTTTCTTTCAGAAATAAGCAATTGAAGATCAAATTGTTGTTATCACCACGATGACTCACACACCCTAGTTATAAGGACTAAGGGTACCCCGCGCCGCGTTGGTACGATAAAACGCCGATATAGATGTAACGAGTAGTAGTAAGCAACCCGTTACATACATGACACACCAAGGCTTGAAAAATAGTCACGCTTCAAGTCATTGGTGTGACCGGTATAATGCGTTTTGACATGTTAAAACACGTTTTTGCCCAAAACGCATTATTTATGCAAAACAGACGTGTATTATTAGGCCGACTGAGCGAAGCCAAGAGGATTTTATATATGGTGACTTTGTGTCAATGTGGGACATGACTTTTTTTCAATTTCACACAAAAAGATTGGATTTGGTGTTTGTTCATTAATAAAAAAATCCGAAAATGTCCCTCAAAAAGGACGCAAAAGTAATTTATTTTTCCTTTTCTTTTAGACAGTTTGGTAGATAAGCAGAAATATAAAGGGTAATCGTGTAAATTTAATGGGCAGAAAAAACGACACACAGGTTGGAAATCTTTTAGTCGTTGAGGGTGTTTTAGTAGAAATTGAGATAGAGGTTTGAGGGTCGAATCTGACCACCTCCAAATTTTAATTTTTTCTTTTTTTCCTTCTTCTTCCTTCTTCTTTCCATCACCTCCATCTTGATTCAAGTTTATAAATTAAGGAAGAAGATGGGTTGATCTGATGCTGGCGATTTTGAATGTTTAATGAATACTTTTACAGTTAGGGTTTTGTGGATTTGAAATTGAAGAAGAAATTGCAGTTGTTGCTGTGGGTTCGAGTTTGAATTGATGGAAGAATATGATGCAGCGTTCTAAGATTTTGAATTGAAACAAGAATTGGTTTCTGTGTTGGTGATGAGTGGTGGAGAGGTTGGAATTGAACGGAGAACACAGATCTTGAGCTGTTACTGATGAAACTGATGAGCAGAACTGGATAGGTTTTTCCCAGGTTCAGATTCACATCGAGATTAAGTTGTTTTTTGTGACGAATTAAGGTTTTGATAGAGATTATGAAATGGGTTTGAGATGAATCTCTCTGTGGGTTTGAAATGGTGAGCTGAAAGAGATGTAGCGATGGTTGATGTCGTGGTGATGAACTGGTGAAGATTAATGAATGGTTGATGTTGTTGCTAATTTGAGAGAATGAGGAATATGGGTAATTGCAGTTGGAGACTGGTGGATTTGATACCGAAGAATTAATGGGTTTTCAGATTGTAGGGAGTATGAGTGGTTGCTGCTATTATTAATGAATGTGTGAGCACATAAATCACGAAGCCATCCACGTGTTCACAAACAATATTCGCATACATTCTAATTCTAGAATTGTACGTCGTATGTGTAAAGGGGGTGATTATATCGATTCATCGACTCAAAGCCTTCGAGCTTGTCATTGTCTAGTCGAATATTATCATAAATAATGTTCGTATAAAGGAATAAACAGAGAAACAAGTATAAATGTAAAGCACATGAAGTTCAACGATGAATATAAAATGTTGAAATGTAAATAGGACAAAGATTTACGTGGTTCGGCACTAAGGCCTACATCCAGGGAGATGGTGTTTCACTATGTATTGAATGATTACAAAGATAGTCGGATGACTTTAGAGTATACATAGGTTTGCGGAAGTTGGGGGATTACTTACTCTTCCTATTTCTCTCTCACATATTCTCCCATAATTTCTCTGTATTGGTCGACCCCTTCTCTCTTAGTGGAGAGGGGTATTTATAAGGTTGAAACGTGGGTCCTACTTCTGAGGTGTCGTTGTAATCTTATCTTCTTGTGCTTTGTGCCCATTACGCAGAGGTCTTCGGCATATGCTGCGGCCTGAGCTTGAATACGAAGGGTTATCCTCGCCTCTTCCACGAGCTGACTGATGATGAGTGCTAAAAAGTGCATATTTCTATATATTTTTCTTGGCATTTAACTCATCTTTTGTGCATTAATTCTACATTTTATCTCATATTCTGTATTTTCATTGTTTTCAAGAATAAATATTTTTATTAATTAATTTTGTATTTTTAGGTACCAAATAAAGCTTGGATGAATTGCAGAGCGAAAAGAGCAGAAAAGTAGTGAAAAGTCGGGAGGAATTACACAAGGAAGCCGCTAAGAATGTTGTGCGCAAGACCAAAAGGCTAGAACTGGGCTTGAAGAGGAAGAATTGTCCTTAAAGAAGATATGGGCTTGGCATACCCAAGGCCCAAAACCCTCACCCAAACCCATTTCCAATATCCATAGCCCACTTATCCTGTAGCCGTCAGATTGGATCATCTCAGCATCCTATGGTCGCCTCATCGTCGCTCATCAAAATCTGAAGATCCTGCTTCACACTACAACACCTAACTCTAATCTGCGCCGTTAATTTTGATGTATTATTCATCCAACGGTCGCTACAAGCTCCCTTCTATCTCGCCGTCAGATTGATCTATCAATTCCACATCCAACGGCTGAGCTTCTCAAATCATCAAACTCGTTGTACCCGATCAACACCCAAACACCAAATTCCCTATACCCGAACCAAACACACTTTACCCAAATTTCCCATCGACTTCTTCTTCTCTTTCCCCTCACCTCCGTCTGCAACTCCATCACCACCACGCCCTGCCACTGCCACAGCCACCTTCTCCACCTGCCATAGCCACCATCACCACTCTACAACAACCCATCTCCTTTCCCATCATTTCCCTACCACTCTACCCACCTAATTCATCGATTTCCCCTCTTTTTTCTCTGAAACCCTAGATGAGAAAATCAATGAATTAGGTCGAGTTAGATACGCAATTGGAAGGCATGGAGAGGAGCAGGAGAGTCAGAAGAAGAATGGGTCGACATACAGAAGCCATTATCAAGGATTAGGTAAACTGAATTTCAATTTTCAGAAACCCTAATTTACTGTTTTTGGGTTTTGCTTGTAAAGTGTAATTGAGTATAAATAGATGTTGTGGGTATGTGTTAGAGTTATGCCCGGAGTATCCGGTGCACCAAGTTGTAGTAGTTTATTTTCAGTATTGTGTTCATCATGTTATAATTTAATAACTAGGGTTTTGATGAAACCCATATTCATGTTCATGTTGTTGTTCTTGTTGTGCTTCATTGCTTTAGGAATGATAGTTAGCTAATGGATCAAATTAGCCTGTGATCAATTGTACTGTAAGAAGACAGTTGATACTAGGGGTGAGTTAGTGAAGTTGGTTGATAAGTCATCCATTTGAGACCTCTCTGGAGGAAGAAATGTGCTTAATTGATAAAGGAATGACAGTTAGCTAATTGAACCAAATGAGCCTTTGATAGGTTGTGCTGTAAGAAGACAGCTTATACTAGGGGTGAGTTAGGGAGACTAACTGATAGATCATTCATTGTAGTTTTATCTGGAAAGGAACAAGAACATAATTTGAATAGGTATTGCCTTAGCTTAGGATTATTGGGTGGATTCAAATGCCCTAGTGCTTTTAGTCACTAGAAAGATTTAGAAAACAACACCAGCTCCCTCCTTGTCCCTGTGGACTTCCCCTTATTTGCTCACTCACTACTTTAGATCCTGTATACTTGCAGGTTTAGGTTAAAACATAGTTTTAGGACTCATTCCTTGAGCTACCAAGTTTTTGGCGCCGTTGCCGGGGACTCGGTAGCGGCGCTGTGTTGTCTCTTTGTTTTTTATTGCATTCTTGCTTGCTGTCCATAACCATCATTCCCTTCTTGCACTGTCATCTTGCATATATTGCATTGTTAGCTAGTGCATCTTCTTGCATATACTGCATATTCATAGCATCATTGCATCTTGCATTCTTGGTGTAACTTAGTGTAAGCCTGTAGCTGTAACTGCATTATCATTAATTGTTGTTAGTTTGCTAGTTTATTGTACTTCATCTTAGCTTAGTTTGCATTACTGTTACCTAACTGTCATAAGCATTATTGTCATCCTCTTGTTCATTGCTCTCACTGCATAACTTGCATACTTTTCATCACTTCATCACTGCATCTTGTCATGTTCTCCATTTCTTTTCTTGCTTACAGCAGCATCTCAGTTACAACTCAGATTGTATCATAGTGTAACGTAGCTGCACTGCACCTGAATCTTGTTCTTCATGGCTATGCAATAGTTACTTTGCACCAGTTCAAATTGGTTCCTAAGAACTGCAATCTCTGCAATTTCTATGTTCATTCCCATTGTTGTGCACTGAACCATTGTTTCTGTGCTATGGTGGCTATCTCTGTTGAGCCAATTTTGAGTTGTTGCAAGAACTAATTAACTCTATCTGTTGCAGGTACTTGAGGAGCTGTTAATGGACTTGAGAAGTTGTTGCTAGCAGCACTGAGAACCAAAGACTGCAGCTGTTGAAGTTGCTACACAGTCAGTTCTGTCGGCTTGAGTTAAACAAAACACTGCTGGTGCCAGAACTGTTGCCTGAAGCCTGAACCTGCCTTGATGAGCTGCTGATCTGTTGAGCTGGGCTGGGCTGGTGCTGTTGGAGTAGAAGTTGTGACCCAACTGGGCCTCTGTTAAGGAGTTGAAGAAGGATGATCCAAAGTCCAACTGGGCTTTTGCAACCAAACTGAACAGCTGGGCTGTGCTTAAGCAAGTAAGCCTAAACCCATTAAGAGAACCCAACCTGTGGGCTTCCATTTTTAATTTGTGGGCTTGTAATAATTTTTTCCATTTTTCTGTTGGGTTTGTAATTAATTTCTTGTGGGCTTGTTTGTTTAATTTCTTGTGGGCTTGTGGTGTTAGATTGATTTGGGCCTGTAGTTTTAAATTAGAAAAACTGAACTTTTGAAAGCCCAACTGGGCCTCAGACCAAACAAGCAACAATTGGGCTATTTCAAAAGCTACATTGGGCTTCAGTTTGCATACACATTGTGGGCTTTTTCACCTTCCCTTGGCAAAGCAATTTCTCCCACCAATGTGGGCTTGCTCCCAATACTAAAACCAAAATTTTTGCAAAAAAAAAAAAAAAAAAGAAAAAAAGAACACCAAATTTTTCCCAAAAATCCAAACCCATTAAAAACCAAATTTTGGGCTTTGTAACATAGTTACTTAGCTTTTGAGCCCAATCATGTCTAGATCTTGGTCTACAGTTGGGGAATACAACAAATCCCTTAGAGAACTTGCGTATGGACATACTTCACGTCATGAGCCTCCCATAGACCATGATGCCAATAGTTATAGGAATTATTATGGACATTTTCAAAGTCCCGAGCTTCAATACATGAACCCTACTGACTATTCGCACATGCATCGTTCGCCACAACGTGAAAATGAACATTTTGCTAATGCTTCACTCACACAATCATCTCTTGTGGATCAATTAGAAGCTCGAATCGCAGCTTTAGAAATGCAATCACATGAGGAATCTGTCACATCTAATTTTCTTAGGCAACCTGAAATCTATGCATGTCCCGCATGTGGTAGTTTAGACCACCCTGTTGAGAATTGTCATATTTTGCATAATTTTAGGCAATCTAGAGAAACTCCAAGGTATGAAATGCCCATAAATTGTGAGAATGGTAGTCATTGGGACCATAATCAAACCTTTTAGAGTTGCGATCAATCTTTTATAAACCCTAATGACCATGCACACATGTACCATTCACCACAATTTGAACATGAAGAATTTTGTACTCCCATGAATTTAGACTCCACCACAGAAGCTTTCAGACTCAGTGAGCAAAACTTTGATAGATCTACATCACGAATTCAGGCATGTTTAGATCAGATTTTGCTTCACCTACAAAAGGAGGAAATTCATGAGGAAATGTATGTTGTCCCTAATGAAGTGTCTAGTCCCATTCTTGTAAATGATGTTGAATATGAACCTAATTTAGAGGAACATGAATCGACTAATGACACCACCACTGTTAATGAGGACCAATATGCATGCTACCATGATGATGATTATGATGATTATGATGATATGTTAGAAGAACATGAAAATATTGTGGAACCTGTTGGTTCAAAAACATATGGCTCCTCGCCCTCGACCTTCATGAATGTTGTTTTTTCTAATACGGGTGAAAAGTAGATACTTTGATAATATGCCATAATTGAAAACAAGAACTCCTTCTTTTTGAAAAAATTAAAAATTCCAAAAAAAAAAAAAGAATTGAAAAAAAAAAAAAAATCATAAAAATGGAGCTCATTTACCTTGAAATGTTGACTCTTGTGCAAATATGTAAATTTTAGGAGTCTTAGTCTAGATATTTAGGCACCCTGATTCTAGCACAATTCACATGTGATAAGAAACTTGCACGCGCACGATCTACCAATACATGTATAGCCTCGATCTTCAAGGTGTTTGATAGAAAGTTAGATTGCCAATCACTTTAGAATACTGAATGAGACTTGACTAGCTTGTTCTTTGGTTGGCTGGGATAGAAGTTGGAGGATACGTTAAGAAAAGCAACCATAAAATTTGACCGGATGCATTCGATAAGGGCCACCTCTTGCAAAATGTCATGTAATTATGTTTTTCTTTTTGTTCATGTATCAAAAGTGTCATTATGTTGTAAAGATCAAAGTAATTTTCTTCAAAAAAAAAAAATAAAAAAAAATCAAGTATTTATTTATTCCATGTTTTGTCATGTTAAAGACAATAGTTCTCTCTTGTTCCAAAAATAAAAGAGAGTAATCAATGTAAATAAGAGTCATGTAAAGAGTCATCTTTTTGTTGTAAATAGTCTTGTAATAAGCAAGGAGGGTGCAGCCATCGATGTATAACGCGGGTAAACTGAAATATCACCAACTCATTGGGTGAACATTCACAATTCTCGTAAAGCCGGACAGCTAGCTTGGCTTAGAATTCGGTTCTTAGCCTAAAAACTATCTCTTGGTGATTAGTAGTCATAACTTCAGGTCATTCTAGAAACATGTGTAGATACACTTTACACTCTTATCACATGTCTTTATTTGTTATCAGTGCTAGGATTGTGCCTTAGATAGCTAGATTGACATCTCCATTTTGCTGTGAGCTTAAACTGTCTTGCACATGTCACATTTGATGGAATCTGAGCTTATATTTTGACCTAGAACTTTGTAGGTACGTTCTAAGCAAACCTTCACGAGACTTAACTCGTCCACTAGGGACACTTAGTGGTTTAAAAGGCTTAGTGCATACGCTAAATGCATTCGAGAGACCAGCGACAGTGGTATAGGTAGGATTTCCTTAGATTTGTTTTACTTGAGGACAAGTAAAATTCAGGTTTGGGGGTATTTGATGAGTGCTAAAAAGTGCATATTTCTATATATTTTTCTTGGCATTTAACTCATCTTTTGTGCATTAATTCTACATTTTATCCCATATTCTGTATTTTCATTGTTTTCAAGAATAAATATTTTTCTTACTTAATTTTGCATTTTTAGGTAATAAATAAAGATTGGATGAGTTGCGGAGCAAAAAGAGCAGAAAAGTAGTGAAAAGCCAGGAGGAATTACGCAAGGAAGCCGCGAAGAGTGATGTGCGGAAGACCAAAAAAAGGATAGAAATGGGCTTGAAGAAGAAAGTTTTCTTAAAGAAGAAGTGGGCTCAAGGTTTTCCAAGCCCAAACTCATTTCCCAAACCCATATTCTATACCCAAAAGCCTAAAACCCAAATCCATACCCGCTTGCGTCTTCAGCCGTCAGATCAGTTCTCAGAAGCATCCGACGGTCGCTCCCCTGCTGTGCATCGAAGTTTGATATCTCCGCCTTACACTACAGTACCTAACTCCATCAAGTACCGTTCGTTTTGTTGTATTCCTTTATCCGACGGTCGCTCCTATATGCTCCTATCTCACCGTTAGATCCACTTACCATCTTCGCATCCAGTGGCTTACCTTCGCTGGACATCGAACCTTGATATCCCTCCTAACACCCTAGCAACCGAATCATTTAACCTCAACCAAACATCCCCTCCTTCCTCTCCATCGACCTCATTTTCTCTTCCACCCCCTCACCTCTGCAGAGACACCATGTCCTGCCACCACCAGAACACCACCTCTGCCACTGCCGCTTCATCACCAAACACCATAGCCACCCTACATCAAAGACATCGAAACCCATCCATCCTATTAGCCTATTTCGCTAGTTTCACAAACCCTCTCAAATTTAGGGTTTTGAAATTAGGGAAATAGAGTTATAGGCATGACAGAGATGGAAGAAGAAGCAATAGAAGCATGGGAAGAGCAGGAGGAACAAGAAGAGAGCATGGGTCGTCGACGTGGGTGAAGAATTTTAGGTAAACCCTAACCCTAGTTTTCTCGGTTTTGGGAATTAGGGTTCGTCATTCCTTTTTTGTATAAATTGAGGGCTGGGTATTACTGTTGAGGTGTTCTTGGTTAGCCGAGATACCCCCTAATTGGGTTAATTCCAATGTCAATTTTACTGTTGATGATTCTGATGATTCTGAGTGTGAACTTGCTAATTTGATTGATGATTGTGAGCATGATGTGACATGTGTAGATGATTTAGGAGATTTTGATTTGATTAATAATGATGTGCCTATCGTCCTACATAAGTCACAATCTGATGGCCTTCCACCCAACCTAGATTTGGTTTGTACCCATATTGACAAACCGACTTTTCTGAGAGTCCCCAACCTAGGTTTGGAACTGTGTGCTTCCCAAGTCCTCTTGGACTATTTTGCTTCTAAGTATAATACATCTGAGGAACCACAGTTGGAAATTGCATGTTTGCCCGTCCATAGCACAGTTCACTTTGAGTTAGATCTTGTGCATGATGAACCCCCAAAACTGCGCGATTTTGTTTTCAAAATTGTATCTTCTGTAAAATCCAGGTTTGGGGGTAGCTCATTTGGTTTCACAGCTTCACGTGCTTTTCTTTCATGTGTGAAGTTGTTGAAACCGCTACACTTTGTCTTTTGGGTTGATCCTCAACTCTTTAAACTTTTGGTGTATGGTGAATTTTTTGTATATAATCCAGTAGATAAATTTTAAAACTTTTTGGTTTCTTTTGTATATATTTTTGCTAATCCAATATAATCTAAGTTGAAAATGTTGGATTCTAGCCGGTGAATAATGGAGTTCGGTTCGTGTTTTCGACGAATCGGGTATTCTCTCTCCTTTTACTCTACTCAGCATGTCCCTTTCCATATGTTGCATTTTAATTCTTTCCATATTTTGAAACATTGAGGACAATGTTTAGTTTAGGTTTGGGGGTATAGAGTAGATACCATGATAATATGCTATAATTGAAATCAAACTTCATCTTTTTGAAAAAATTGAAAAATTCCAAAAAAATTGAAAAATCAAAATTGAAAAAATTAAAAAATGAAAAAAATCATAAAAATGGAGCTCATTTACCTTGAAATGTTGACTCTTGTGCAAATATGTATTTTTATTAGGAGTCTTAGTCTAGATATTTAGGCACCCTGATTCTAGCACAATTCACATAGTGATAAGAAATTTGCACGCGCACGATCTACCAATACATGTATGGCCTCGATCTTCAAGGTGTTTGATAGGAAGTTACGATTGCCAATCACTTTAGAATACTGAACGAAACTTGACTAGCTTGTTCTTTGGTTGGTTGGGATAGAAGGTGGAGGTTACATTAAGAAAAACAACCATCGAATTTAACTGGGTGCATCAAAAAGGGCTACCTATTGCAAAGTGTCATGTAATTTTTGTTTCCTTTTGTATATGTATCAAAAGTGTTTCCTTGTTTCAAAAAAAAAAAAAAACGATGTATATATTCAGAAAAAAATATCAGAAAAATACAAAAAAATCAAGTATTTATCAATTCCATTCTCTCTTATTCCAAAAATAAAAGAGAGTAGTCAATGTAAATAAGAGTCATGTAAATAGTCATTTTGTTGTTTCATTGTAATAAGCAAGGAGGGTGTATGCCATTGATGTACAACGCGAGTAATTGTGAAATACCTCCAACTCATTCACAATTCTCGTAAAGTCCGGACAGCTAGCTAGATTTCGACCTTGGTTCTTAGCCTGAGAAACTATCTCTTGGTGATTAGTAGTCATAACATCCGATCTTTCTTTACACATGTGTAGATACACTTTACACTCTTATCACATGTCTTTATTTGTTATCAGTGCTAGGATTGTGCCTTAGATAGCTAGATTGACATCTCCAGTTTGCTGTGAGCTTAAACTGTCTTGCACATGTCACATTTGATGGAATCTGAGCTTATATTTTGACCTAGAACTTTGTAGGTACGTTCTAAGCAAACCTTCACGAGACTTCACTCGTCCACTAGGGACACTTAGTGGTTTAAAAGGCTTAGTGCATACGCTAAATGCATTCGAGAGACCAGCGACAGTGGTATAGGTAGGATTTCCTTAGTTTTGTTTTACTTGAGGACAAGTAAAATTCAGGTTTGGGGGTATTTGATGAGTGCTAAAAAGTGCATATTTCTATATATTTTTCTTGGCATTTAACTCATCTTTTGTGCATTAATTCTACATTTTATCCCATATTCTGTATTTTCATTGTTTTCAAGAATAAATATTTTTATTAATTAATTTTGTATTTTTAGGTACCAAATAAAGCTTGGATGAATTGCAGAGCGAAAAGAGCAGAAAAGTAGTGAAAAGTCGGGAGGAATTACACAAGGAAGCCGCGAAGAATGTTGTGCGCAAGACCAAAAGGCTAGAACTGGGCTTGAAGAGGAAGAATTGTCCTTAAAGAAGATATGGGCTTGGCATACCCAAGGCCCAAAACCCTCACCCAAACCCATTTCCAATATCCATATCCCACTTCTCCTGTAGCCGTCAAATTGGATCATCTCAGCATCCTATGGTCGCCTCATCGTCGCTCATCAAAATCTGAAGATCCTGCTTCACACTACAACACCTAACTCTAATCTGCGCCGTTAATTTTGATGTATTATTCATCCAACGGTCGCTACAAGCTCCCTTCTATCTCGCCGTCAGATTGATCTATCAATTCCACATCCAACGACTGAGCTTCTCAAATCATCAAACTCGTTGTACCCGATCAACACCCAAACACCAAATTCCCTATACCCGAACCAAACACACTTTACCCAAATTTCCCATCGACTTCTTCTTCTCTTTCCCCTCACCTCCGTCTGCAACTCCATCACCACCACGCCCTGCCACTGCCACAGCCACCTTCTCCACCTTCCATAGCCACCATCACCACTCTACAACAACCCATCTCCTTTCCCATCATTTCCCTACCACTCTACCCACCTAATTCATCGATTTCCCCTCTTTTTTCTCTGAAACCCTAGATGAGAAAATCAATGAATTAGGTCGAGTTAGATACGCAATTGGAAGGCATGGAGAGGAGCAGGAGAGTCAGAAGAAGAATGGGTCGACATACAGAAGCCATTATAAAGGATTAGGTAAACTGAATTTCAATTTTCAGAAACCCTAATTTACTGTTTTGGGGTTTTGCTTGTAAAGTGTAATTGAGTATAAATAGATGTTGTGGGTATGTGTTAGAGTTATGCCCGGAGTAGCCGGTGCACCAAGTTGTAGTAGTTTATTTTCAGTATTGTGTTCATCATGTTATAATTTAATAACTAGGGTTTTGATGAAACCCATAATCATATGTTAAGATAATTCATGTTCATGTTGTTGTTCTTGTTGTGCTTCATTGCTTTAGGAATGATAGTTAGCTAATGGATCAAATTAGCCTGTGATCAATTGTACTGTAAGAAGACAGTTGATACTAGGGGTGAGTTAGTGAAGTTGGTTGATAAGTCATCCATTTGAGACCTCTCTGGAGGAAGAAATGTGCTTAATTGATAAAGGAATGACAGTTAGCTAATTGAACCAAATGAGCCTGTGATAGGTTGTGCTGTAAGAAGACAGCTTATACTAGGGGTGAGTTAGGGAGACTAACTGATAGATCATTCATTGTAGTTTTATCTGGAAAGGAACAAGAACATAATTTGAATAGGTATTGCCTTAGCTTAGGATTATTGGGTGGATTCAAATGCCCTAGTGCTTTTAGTCACTAGAAAGATTTAGAAAACAACACCAGCTCCCTCCTTGTCCCTGTGGACTTCCCCTTATTTGCTCACTCACTACTTTAGATCTTGTATACTTGCAGGTTTAGGTTAAAACATAGTTTTAGGACTCATTCCTTGAGCTACCAACTGACACGTGTATATCTCTTTGGTATTTAATACGGGTAGATGGATGTCTGCTCGTGTCAGACAAGTGTCTCTTTGTCTGGTCACATCTGTGTCAGTCAAACTTCCTCTCAGCCGTTGATCTGGGATCTTCCTTGGGATTGGGTGTATTAACTCCCAAGGGGTATTATCTGGTGCTCCTCTAAGCTATCATACCTCTGTGATCCTCTGTCCCTGACCGTCAGATCTGCTGACCGGTGGCATCTTCTGAAGAGATGCTTGTTATCATGTTTTGATATCTTGTTTTGCATGCCTTCCACGTGTCTCTTTCTGTACACGTGGTGGATAATGAAAGGTGTACATACAAATTTCCCCTCTTCTTCTGACTTGGGAGCATTTTGCAATTTAGAAGAAGAAAGGTCGTCCTACACGTTTCCCACCTTGCATTAACTTTCCCCATAACTTCTCCTTGGTACGAGGGACAATTATTGTCTTCTCTATCTTCATAAATAGGAAAGAGAATGTGAAAAAAAAAAAACTTTTATCCTCTTCTTGTCAGTGTACATCTTCTTCTTGTTTTCTATTCTTGTTCTTTAGTCATTTATTATCGTCATTCTTGTGAGGAAGATAACATCATTCAATTTTCTGTCTCTTTCGTTCTCGATTGTTGTTGCCCCTGTATCGCAGACAACTAACTTCTGATCCTCCTTTCTTCGACTGTGGTTGGTGCTTGTCGTCCTCTTCTTATACAGGTATGGGGTTCTTCATTAGCTGCTCATCATTGATTTATCCATGTATCTACGCGTTTGTTTCCTGTTGCTGTATTCTTGGCTTTGTGATGAAGAACACACATGTTGAAGCATATATGCTTGCCCCTGTTCTTTGTTACGAAGTCTGTGAATCTGTATCTAAGTGTTATCCCTGGAGTTGGATGGAGTATTTCTGGTTATTTTTAGTTCTTAGGGTTTTTAATGTTTATCCGGATGAACCATCAATTATGGGTTTTTTGATCTTTAGTGATCTCCTCGTGTTATTCCCTAAACTGTTTTTGTGTTTCCTTGTAGATATGTCTGATCGTCCGCGGGCTCCTTACCAAACCCCGCCGTCTAGTCCGCCAAGATCCCCTCCGCGTCGAGATTCTGACAGATCTCCACTTGGGGAAGGCCCTTACAAGTCTTCGCAATCGGATCCTCGGGGTCATAGGGTTTCATCTTCCTCTGGTGCGAAGGTTGTGCCTACTAAGAAAGGGGATGTGCCGAAGGGTCCTCCTAGGTCTAGGTATGCTGTTAACCGTGCTCCTTCTCGTCCTCGTGAAGATTCTAGGAGTGTGCAGGCTCCCCCTCGTGATGACTCTAGGAGTACACGGGCTCCTCCTCCTCGTAATGAAGCATTGGATGTTCCGCCACTTCGTTCTATGGCTCCTCCTTCAGTGCCTCCGCAGAATTCTTTGCCGCCTCCTCCCACGGTTTCTTTAAAAGGGAAGTACTCCAAGGGTACTATGTCGAGAGCCGATCCGTCTAAAAATCTTCTTTCTAAAAGGAAAGCTTCGGAATTGAGTCCTACTACTGATTCCGCGGAAGAAGAAGAAATTGTCCCCGTGATACGCAACATTTCAGTTGGTAAGAAGAAGGTCACTTTCAAGCATATTGATCTTGAGATGTTCAAGGAAAAACATGAGATTCAAGCTTTTGAGGTTCGCTTCTATGCCCCTGACGATGATATCACTTACGATCTCCTTGCTAAGTATCATTTTGACGAGTTTCATCTGTTGACTACGGTTGGAGCCTTCGAGGAGGGTCTCATGTTGCCCCTATATAAGTCGGGTGACTCCTTTTATTATGACGTGTTGGCTAGTCGCGAAGGCTCTTCCACGAACACTCATAATCGTTCCGTGTCACAACTATCTGGGAATTATCTTCGTTCACTGGAGGAATGTTACCTGCGAAGCAAGGGAGAGACTATGATGGCCTGCTATGTTCCAAATCCTGCTGAGAGAGAGTGGTGCACTCCTCAGAATTTTAACAGTTCTTTTGGGGATTATGTCAACAGTAGAAACCGTAAGCCGTGGAGTGTTAGTCTTCGTAATATTGCTGCTCCCCGTGGTGAAATTCGTCTTTTGAGTGAGGTGAGTGATGCCAAGCTGAAGTATGTTCCTGGTACTGAGGGATCTGCTAAACAGAAACTCTTTCCTGCTCGTGAAAGGATTAAGCGTGACCATGATTATGAATGGCATGCTACTGTTATTGAGGTAGTTGGTCCTCGGGCTTATGGTTGGATTCCTGGTCCGCGCGGCTGGCGTCCTTCTGAAAACAGCAAGCCTCGTGAAACTCCTCCTGCTCGTTATGGAGATTTATGTCCTTGGAGTCCGAATTTCGCGGGCATGAATTTTCCTTATGCTCTTGATGTCGTTGATGGAGATGAGGAGGAGGGTTCTGGTGCTACCCATCCACCGAAGAGTGCTGCTGCTGCTAAGGTATAGTTTCTTCTTATATTCTTTATTCTATTTACCCCTTTTTCCTTGATTGAAATAATTTTCATTTTTGAAGTGAGGGAAAAAAATGAGCCTTTGTGGGGATGTGTACTGGTTTGTAGGTGTCGAAGAAGAAGAAACTTGGACCCAAACAATCTTCTACTGTGGTTACCGGTGAGGCTGAGGTTTATGAGGAGGTTACGAGTCCTGTAAACGAAGGGTATGCTGAGGATGAAGAAATGTCCGATGGAGAAGAGCGTACCGACACTTCTCACCCTGATGACGAAGGTGGTAATGGTGAAGAAGAAGTTGCCGCGGGTGGTAATGGTGAAGAAGTAATTGCCGCGGGTGGTGATGGTGAGTCTGAGGGAAATATTACCGTTGGTGGTACTGGCGGGGGTGGATCTGCCCCTGTTGGCGATAATATTGTTGGTGTGGGTACTCTGCCCGTTATTTCCCCTAAATTTTCTTTCGGTAGGATATATTCCGCGGGGGAATCCTTTGATGTGAATGCTTCCATGGGTCTTGCCGAAGACTTCTCATTGCTTTCCCCAAATGATGATTGGGATGTGCTTGGGTATATTGGTAGAGAAGATGCCACCGGTCAGCAGGCTGAAAACGTCGGTGGTCATACTGAGGCTGGTGATGTCGAGACTTGCGCGAGTGAGGGGAAAACAGCCAAAGGGAAGTCCGCGGTTGAATCTCCTTTAGAGGATTTCCCTTACTCGCTAATACCTGAAGGCGAAGATGTCATTTTGGCTTGGCTTAAGAAGAAAAATCTGATGTTCGTCCCCAACCCTGCCTCAGTGGTCCCCGGTGAGAAGAAATCTGACGCTTATACTCGTCAAATGATGCAAGTGTCTTCTGAAGTCCGCGTTGCTGAGATGTGGGAGAAGAATCTGAGAGCTTCAGAAGCTAACCTAGTGGTTGACCCTCCCTCCTCTGTTGCTGATATGATGGCCATAGTTGATGGGTACCAATACGGTTTTCCCCAGCAGCGTGTCTTAGAGGCAAATCCTTGTACTGATTCCCTCATGATATACGAACATTGTATTCTTCGTGATATCCGATCCCTTGGGTATAATACTGTTTGTCGTTTGTGACATAGATGATGAGGAGCGAACATTGTAACCATGTTCCATACCAATTTTTTAAAGCAAAGTCTTTAAAGTTGGAGGCTAAGCTTCGTCATAGAGAAGAAGAACTATCTGCGGCCGAGATGGAAATAAGTGAACTGAAAGGTCGCCTGAAGGAAAAGGAGCGGCTGGGTAATGCCGAGGAGAGTCTCCGTTCGGAACTATCTATAGTCGCAACGAATTGGAGCAAGCTCGCAGAAATGTATCGTCCCTCACAGGTTCGTATTTTTTATTGGTCTTTTACTCCTCGTGATTCCCTATTTGTACTTTGGTGTTCTGTCTCAGTCTCCCCACCCTATCTTCAGTGGGTGGAGTCCCCGAGCTCATATGGCTTCGGAAAGAAAGGGAACGACAGAAATCCCTCATTGCAGAGTTGGTGGGTAAGTTGAAAAGCGAAGCCGTAAAGTGGAATGCTCGTGCAGATGAGAACAACGCCTTAGCAGCTGAGTGGCATGAAAAGCGAACACTGATGGTTGATATGCAAAATAAGTACAATCATGACCGTTGTCTGTTTAATAGTACGCTGCTATGGACGCGTGACAGCCTGCGTGATGCTCGAGGACATGCTTCGGACTTAGAGGCTAGAGTGCGTTTTTTGGAAGGAGAGTTACAACAGGCTCGTTCTTTCTTAGGCCCCGGGGTTAGGGATAGTATGCTGCATCTTTCCGAGGAAAGAGATAATGCTATGGCTGAGGTTGGTTCTCTTAGTAAAGCCCTAGCAGCGTCTCGAGCTGATGTTGCTCGCCAAGTGGAATCTGAAAGAGATCTTGAAGTGAATCTGTATCGACTCCATAAAAGGATGGGGGAGATGAATGACGAAGTCAACCATCTTCGCCACTTGGATTCAATGAAGCAGACTTAGACGCGAGTCAATTTGCTCTTACAAACCTTCAAACGGATTATAAGAAACTATCCGACGAATATGACTTTCTTGATGAGGCTCGGGACGCAGTTGTTAATGAGTATGAAGAGGCTTCGGCTAATGTCGAAGGTATAACCTCGTTTTATCGAGTGTGATTCTGTTATTTCTTCGTTTTAACCCCTTGGTATTTCTTGTTTTCAGCACTCGAGGGACAGCTTCACGCAGCAAATGATGAGCTTAAAAAAACTCAATCTGCCTTAGTGCAAAAGGAAGGACAAGCCAACTATTTCAAAGGGTTGGCCGCGCCTCGTGAGGAAGCAGCGGAGATTGCCTCCAAAGAGGCGGAATGACTATCTGCATTGCTGTCTCAGGTCAACCAGCGGACCGCTGTTATCACTTATAAAGCTCGATGTCAGTTGGCTGAAGAGACCAACAAAGTCCTAGATAAGATTGAACTTGATCTTAAAGTCGAACATGGTCTTGTCAAGAATTATCCGCGTCGTCCCCTTCCCGCGCCCTTGCCTGGATCTTCTGGGCCTTCTTCAGGTGGTAGCGTACCTTCATCTCGCAGAGACAACCCTGTTGATGGAGTTGTATCGTCCAAGTAGATTTCTTTTATTAGTCATAGAAAGTTGATCCTTGTTGATTATATAATTTCGGATCATTTTTTGATGTGTTTCCTGCTTTATCTTATTTGCTGAACTTGTAATCAACTCTTTATGAAATGGATCATCCTTTTGGCATACCTGCATTATCAATCCATCTTTATTTTAGTATTGTGAAGTGTTAAACTAGAAATAACTTGCTTTGTAAAAAGTTGAGAGTGTTTGGGTGCGACACCGAAGGTAAATACCTTCGTGATCGTCTTGAGACCTGTCACCCCGCTGGCGAATCCCGGGCCAGAGGATTCCCAAACGGTGGGGGCCGAGGCAGCGTTCTAGGATATGGAATGCTTATTTGAAATATTTACATGCACCCATTTCGTCGACCCGCTTCCTTAAAATTGGTTGGGTATCTCTTTCTGCTGGGTGCCTTCCCCCTGGTCTTACACTCATAGACACTGATAGGGGAGCCCTGAGAGATTGTAGATTAACTACTTTCCCCAATATTGTTAATTTATTATGTAATGTACATGCGTTCACCTAGCGGGCCTTTTGACCATTTTGTTTGCTTGAAGATTTCCCAAAAAGTTTGTTTGATTGATAGGTTGAGGCCTGCTACTCCTCGTCCAGAGATAGAAACATGTGAAGCGGTTACGCTGCCTTCTTCTTCTGGTATTTTTCACGCAAATAAAAAGCCGCGCTGCTCCTATGGGTAGTACGGTTTGAGCCATTTAGCATTTCAAGGGTGCCGGAGGACCTCGCCTTTCAGATTGCGAATATAGTAGGAACCGTTTCCCGCAATGTCGTGTATTATAAAAGGTCCTCCCCATGTAGGTGCTAACTTTCCCCATTTCTTCTCTCGTTGATACTGCGGGATTGTTCTTAGCACATACTGCCCTTCTACAAAATTTTGAAGCTTAACCTTTTTGTTGTACTCTCTCGCTAATCTCCGTTGATAATTTTCTATCTTTTGTAATGCTGCTTCCCTCCTTTCTTCCAGGTCGTCCAGTCTCTCTAACATCATGTCTGTTGTGAGATTTTTCTCCCATGCTTCGGTCTTTGTGGTTGGCATGAGGATCTCTGTTGGGATGACTACTTCAGCTCCATAAGTGAGGAGAAATGGGGACTCCCCAGTGGCATATCTTCGTGTTGTCCTATATGCCCATAATACATTGTGTAGTTGTTCACACCATCGCCCCTTGTGTTCGTCTAATTTATTTTTGAGGATAAGGGAGAGGGTCTTGTTAGTAGCTTCCGCTTGTCCGTTGCTTTGAGGGTATATGGGGGTGGACTCGTTTTTCCTTATTTTGAAAGTGTCGAAGAGCATGTCTATGTTTTTCCCCTGTAATTGTTTACCATTATCGGACACGATTTCCGCTGGTATGCCGAACCTGCAAATAATGTTTTGGAATATGAAAGTAAACACGTCCACGTCTCTGATCCTGGCTAAGGCTTTGGCTTCCACCCATTTACTGAAGTAGTCCGTGGCTACTATCAAAAATCGTCTTTTCCCTGATCCTTCGATGAAAGGCCCAACTATATCTATGCCCCATTTTGCATATGGCCACGGACTATCCACAGAATTCAACGTTGTTGCTGGTGCGTGTATCTTTTTGGCGAAACGCTCACATTCTTCACATCGTCGGGACATTCTTGCAGCATCTTGTATCATTGTGGGCCAGTAATATCCTTGCATTTTTTCTTTGTCGGCTAGTGATCTCATGCCGCTATGATTCCCTGCGTCACCATAATGGATGTCGTTTAGAATTCGATGCCCCTCTTTCCTGGATAAGCAACGTAGTAACGGTCCGAGGAAAGATTTCTTGTACATGATCCCATCCCGAAGATCATATCTTCCTACTTTGGAGAGTATTTTCCTGGTTTGTTTGCGATCCGCGGGTAAGGTTCCATCCTTGAGAAACGCATGGATCATCATTCTCCAATCATCTTCGTTGTTGAAATCTTCGTCTTGATTTGCTCTTGAAAGGATATCTTCTTCGTCAAAATCGTCACGGATGTCTTCTCCCACCTGATCTTCGATATTTTCTTCCACTGTATCTTGATTTGTAGCAAAGGAAAATTGTGATGCAATCGAAGGCTCGTATACCCTTGTTATTTTGATAGCTTCGATACTCTTGTCCTTCAGCATGGATGATATGTATGCTAAGGCATCCGCGTGCCTGAGATCCCTTCTGCATAAGTGCCGGAACTTGATGTTCGGAATTTGTGATGCCAATGTTTGGACCAAGGCCATGTAAGTTGAGAGGGTGTCATCGTACACATTGTATTCGAGCCCTATTTGTCGTATGACAATCTGCGAATCACTTGTCAGTCTTACATCAGTTACCCCCATCTCTATTATCAAGCAGAGGGCATGTACGACTGCCTCGTATTCGACGATGTTGTTAGTATGCTCTTTGAATTCTAACCTGAGTGCCTGTACGATCCTTTCTCCAGTTGGGGTGGTGATGACAATGCCTATTCCTGCCCCTTCCTTATTTTTGGAACCATCAACGAAGACTTCCCATTGTGTTTGACTCGTGGGTTTGAGGACATCAACTGGATCCTTGCTTTCCACGTCGGTTTCTGGTATTCCCCTAATCTCTTCATCGTTGTCCAGGGGGAGGTCTGCTAAGAAATCCGCCAATACTTGGGATTTTTGGGAATGTTGAATTTCATGAATGATGTTGAATTGGTCCAGGTGGGTGTTCCACTTGGCTATTCTACCTACTTTTCCCGCGCTTTTGAGGACTGCTTCCAGTGGTGCTTTGCATGGGACGCGGATGAAGTGAGTTAGGAAATAGGTTCTCAGCTTTTGAGTAGCCCATACTAATGCCAGGATGAGTTGTTCGATCTTCGTGTAATTCCTTTCCGCAGAATTGAGGGTCTTACTGACATAATAGATAGGTTGTTCTATCTTCGTATTGGTCTTGACCAACACTGCGCTAACTGCGTCTTCTGTCGCTGCTATGTACAATGACAAAACCTCATCAGGGTCAGGCTTCTGCAGGATTGGAATTGAATCCAGGTATTCCTTGATTCTTTGGAAGGCTTCTTCGCATTCTGCGGTCCATTCAAACTTACTCCCTTTTTGAGAATATTGAAGAAATGTTTGCATTTGTCCGAGGATCGGCAATAAATCTGCCCAAGGCTGCTAAGGACCCATTGAGCTTTTGCACTTCTTTTAAATTCTTCGGAGATGGCATTTCCACTATGGCCTGAATTTTCGCGGGGTCTACCTCAATACCCCTTTTTGTTACCAGATATCCGAGGAATTTCCCTGAGGTGACCCCAAAGGTGCATTTTTCTGGATTTACTTTCATGTGATGTTTCCTCATTGCTTCGAAAATATCTCTCAGGTCCTGGTGGTGATATTTGCGTAGCCTACTTTTGACGAGCATGTCATCAATGTAGACTTCTAGGGTACTACCAATCCATGGCCTGAAGATGGCATCGACCATTCTCTGGTAAGTTGCCCCTGCGTTTCGAAGTCCAAAGGGCATTCTAGTGTAGCAAAGGCCATGCGTGGTGTAGAATGTTGTGTGTAGTTGATCTTCTTCTGCCAGGGCTACTTGGTTGTAACCATAATATCCGTCCATGAATGACAGCTCTTCGTACCCTTCCACTGCTTCCACCAGTTGATCTATGCTCGATAGGGGATAGCTGTCTTTTGGACATGCCTTATTGACGTTAGTAAAGTCGATGCATATCCTAACCCCTCCATTTTTCTTAGAAACGAAGACCATGTTGGAGATCCATGTAGGGTATTTGAATTCCTTGATGAAGCCTGCTTCTAGTAGTTTCCGAAGTTCTTTTTCTACCGCCTTATGATACTCTGGTGCAACTTTTCTTATTTTCTGCCTGAAAGGTGGCGTGCCTGGTTTGATGCGCAGCTCGTGTTGGATTATTTTTCGATCAATCCCCGGCATGTCTCCTAACTTCCAGGCGAATACATCCGCGTATTCTTTAAGTAATTTGGTTAAGGAATCTTCTCTTTTTTCGTCCATTATGGTTCATACTTTGATCATCTTCGGGTTTTCTTCCGTTCTTATGTTGATTTCTTTTACGGGCTCCACTGGTGTGAACACCGGCTTCGGGTCCCCAAGGACTGGGACGTTCTTTAATTGCTATTTGGTATGTTTCTGTCCTTCGTTGGCTGCTGAAGTACTTGCCTCTGTGTTAAGGACATTATCATCTTTTTTCATGCCCTTCCCTGCGGTTTTCTTGAAGAACAGGTCTATGGCCTTTTCTTTCGCAGCTTCTTTATTTTTGATCCTTCGGGTTTTTCGTTGCTCTTCCTGTTCGTTGTTGATACGATCCTGAGTGGCCTGGCACTCTTTTGCAGAGACCCGATCTCCCTTGATTTCCATTACTCCCTCGGGTGTAGGGAACCTGAGATATTGGTAGTAAGTTGCTGCCACTCCCTTGAGTTTATGTACCCACTTTCGTTCAATAATGGCGTTATAGGGGGATGGGGCGTTTACCACGCTGAATCGTGTTTCTACTTTCATGGGCCCGGCGTTCACCTACAACACGATGTCTCCCAATGGCTTTGTGGGCGCTCCGTTGAACCCGTAGATGGTGTAATAAGAGGTCATCAGCTGTTCATCATGGAGCTTCATCCGTTTGAAGGCGTCGTAGAATAGAACGTTCACTTAGCTTCCCTCGTCGATGAGGATCTTTTTGAGGTTACATCCGGCCACTGGTAGTGTGAGGACCAAGGGATCATTATGGTCTTCCATATCTTCTTTGATATCTTCAGTATCGAAGATGATAGGTGCGTCCATCCACTCTTCGTGCTCGTCCACCTCTATTCCATCAATCTTATATAATTCGCAATGTTCTTCGAATTTCTTTCGTAGACTCTTTCCTATCTGCGCTGTAAGTGAGGGCCCTGATGGTGTTGATTGTGCGGTTTCCCTCTGGAAGTTGGACTTGCTTGGTTCGTTTGGATCTGTCCTCGGTGACTTCCTTTTGTATGTATTGCTTGAGTTCGCCAGCATCAATCAATTTTTAGATCATTATTTTGAGGTTTTGCATTTCTCGGTCTGGTGTCAATTGAAGCAATGATACTCACAGTAATCTTTAGACTTCTCGGTCCTTGGGGGATGTTTTCCCTTAGACCACGGCCAGTCCAAATTTTCCCTTCCTTTGATCTCTCGCAAGATCCGAGCGTAGCTAGCATTGAGCTTCGTGTAAACCTGATCTTCGAATTTTCGATCATCTTTTCGTCGTTCATCTCTTCGTTCCTTCCTATCTTCATGTGGTCGTTCCACTGAGCTATTTCTTTTGGCCCCGCTGGTTTGTTCTGCGGAATTGGTACGGTGAGACCTCTGCGTTTGTGCCCTCGGGTTCTCACGCTGGATTTCTTCAAGACGAGCATACTTCTCAATAATTATTCGAAGATCTCCTTTTGTCTTAGGTACGCTTCCGTGGATCTCAACAAATAGTGGACTCATTCGGTCTAATCCCCACTTGTAGCAGTTGATGCTTACTACGGGATCCACACTCCCTATGGCTTGGCAAATCTTGTGTCATCTGTTGGTGTATTCCCTCGTGTTCTCCTTGTAACCAATTTCCAGAGAAAAAAGTTTATCCATTTCGGTGTTGACAGCTTTGTTGTGCATGTATGTTCTCAATAATTTCTCTGCGATTTGATCGTAGGAGTTGATGGAATCAGGTGGCAGGTTGTCAAACCAAGACAAAGCCGATTCCTTCAGACTTGATGGGAAATACCTACATAGGACGGCGTCGTTTTGACTCCATCGGGCTAAGATACGATTATAATACCGGATATGTGCCGCGGGATCACTGGATCCGTCATAGCATTCAAAAGTTGGGACAGGGCACTTTAACGGAATGGGGGTATTTGCCAGGCGATGAGTTAGGGGCGTGGAGTTAGCTTCTTTCATCACCTATTCAAGCCTTCCTCCGCCTTGTCTGTCTTTTAACTGCATGATCTCAGCCATCATCTCATCACGCAGCTCCTCCATTGCGCGGTAATATCCCACGTTCTCATGCTCAGTTGAGCGTTTCTTTCTTCGAACTTCACTGTCATAATCTTCTAAGTCTTCGGCGGCATATTCCGGATTGGATGCACTGCTTCCCCTAGCGGCGTTTGCTAGGATGATTCTTCGATCTCGATTAGGTTCTGGGGCCTTAGAATTTTCTTCGTCCAGTTGTTGGCTAGTCTTCGTGCTTTGGGAAATCCTATCTTTCAAGTCTTGGTTCTCCCTGGCCAGAAGATCTACGGCATCTGCGTAGACCTGCTGGCTCTTTTTCAATTCTTCGAGCTCTACCATCAGTCGGTGGGACTGGTTTGATTCCTGATTGGGAGTTCCGGCTTGTACCCCTACGACCATAGTTCCCCCTTCGTCTACCGTGTCTATTAAGGGTGGCAGAGGATCAGCTTTAATTGTTGGTATCTCCAAGTTTGGTCCCCTCGGTTGAGCTTCCACCCGCGGTACTAAAACCACTGGTATGGTTTGATTCTGACCGTTGGTTGACGGCATTCCGAAGACTGGTGGATGTGCGGGCTGATGTGTCATAGATTCTGCCACCCCTTCTCTTTGTTGATGGATTTGGCTTGAAACCAAAGTCTTGTTAGCTTCTGTAGCCTGGAGGGCCGCAACAGTTGCGTTGTTCTTTGTGGCTGCTGCTTTGAGATTCGCGACTGCAATGGAGTTAGTGTTCATAGGTGAGGTGATTTCCGCAGCATCCTGCCTCTGAGTAGATGTTTTAGCTTTGTCTCATTTCTGCTTGCTTCGGGTCATGACCGGGGTAATCCTCGGTGTCTCCTTTGATGAGGCTTTGGTTTTTCCTGCCTCTAGTATCTTTTCCATTTTTAGTCTTTTTCTGCATAGGGTAATAAATAAAGAGAACCAAATATATCCACGAGGATCGGGTTAGTGCCATTCGTATCCGCAAAATTATTGGAATAGAAGGAAATGAGCTGCCCAAGGGCCTTAATAAAAGAGAAACATAAAGACCCCATCGGTCTAGTTTTCGCAATACAAATCCTCTAAGAAACAATGATGGACCTTGTTTTCAGACTACTTTTGAAAAGGAAAACTCTTGAAAAGGCAGATCCGTCGCGAGAACTCATGAATCTGGATTATTAAGTCTTAGTTTTAAAAGAAAAACGCCTCACGTGCAAATATGTGATAGATAGCCGTGGATTTGTCTGCTTTGAAATGGTGTGTGAAAATGAAGACCATGAACCCAGAATAAAAAAGGTTTTGAAAGCACGTTGAACCCAGAAAGCACGGTGAACCCATAATGCGCATTTAAGGTGAAATCACAGGATAAGATAAATTTTTTACCGGGACAAAGTCTCTGTTTCTAGCGCCAGATTGTGAGCACATAAATCACGAAGCCATCCACGTGTTCACAAACAATATTCACATACATTCTAATTCTAGAATTGTACGTCGTATGTGTAAAGGGGATGATTATATTGATTCATCGACTCAAAGCCTTCGAGCTTGTCATTGTCTAGTCGAATATTATCATAAATAATGTTCGTATAAAGGAATAAACAGAGAAACAAGTATAAATGTAAAGCACATGAAGTTCAACGATGAATATAAAATGCTGAAATGTAAATAGGACAAAGATTTACGTGGTTCGGCACTAAGGCCTACATCCACGGGGCTGGTGTTTCACTATGTATTGAATGATTACAAAGATAGTCGGATGAATTTAGAGTATACATAGGTCTGCGGAAGTTGAGGGATTACTTACTCTTCCTATTTCTCTCTCCTATATTCTCCTATAATTTCTATGGATTGGTCGACCCCTTCTCTCTTAGTGGAGAGGGGTATTTATAGGGTTGTAAAGTGTGTCCTACTTTTGAGGTGCCGTTGTAATCTTATCTTCTTGTGCTTTGTGCCCATTAAGCAGAGGTCTTCGGCATATGCTGCGGCCTGAGCTTGAATACGAAGGGTTATCCTCGCCTCTTCCACGAGCTTACTGACACGTGTATATCTCTTTGGTATTTAATGCGGGTAGATGGATATCTGCTCGTGTCAGACAAGTATCTCTTTGTCTGGTCACATCTGTGTCAGTCAAACTTCCTCTCAGCCGTTGATCTGGGATCTTCCTCGGGATTGGGTGTATTAACTCCCAAGGGGTATTATCTGGTGCTCCTCTAAGCTATCATACCTCTGTGATCCTCTATCCCTGACCGTCAGATCTGCTGACCGGTGGCATCTTCTGATGAGATGCTTGTTATCATGTTTTGATATCTTGTTTTGCATGCCTTCCACGTGTCTCTTTCTGTACACGTGGTGGATAATGAAAGGTGTACATACAGAATGAATGGAAGTGGTGAATGGTGCGAAAACTGCTGTTGTAAGATGAATATTGGGACACAAATTTTACAGGAAGAAGACCAACATACGGCGTGAATCTTGCTGGGAAACGATGGAGAAACAAACAGAACTCGGACGGCGGTAGAGTTCGATGACCGTCCAACGACCGATCCCAGCTTAAATGTATCAATGGAGGTTGAGTTCTTCGAGGAGAAAAACGCAGGAAAATGTTCAGTTCCTGAAGAAGTTAAAGGAAAGATAAAAAAAATTTTTTTTTTGAAAATCCAGAGAAAAGAACAACAAAGAAACAAAACTAAGAGCTCAGAGAAGACTCATTCTCAATGAGATGAGTAATACAAGAAGGAGAGGATGTTAACCAACTTCCAGAGGATTGGTTTGAAATCGCATGAGCTGCGAGTTGATGAGCCACGTTGTTGGATGTATTTCTTACGAACTTGAACTCCACAAAGTTGAAATTATGGAGATTATCTATGATTCTGTTGATGGAGTTGTGTATGCGCCAAGGATACTGGTACTTTCTGTACTTGAGAGAGTTGATGACAATGAGGGAGTCTCCTTCAATTATGATGTCCTTCAAACCTTTGTTAATAGCTAAATCGACAGCCAACATTGCACCCTGAGCTTCAGCTTCAACTGCGGAAACAAATTTTAGTATCTTATTATGTCCTCCACAAAATTTAGCTTCACTATCTCTCGCCACAGCACTGCATGCATGACCTTTAGACCCAGCTGCACCATCTAAGTTAATTTAAACTCTGTTGTTGGGGGAGGTTCCCATTGGTCTTCCCCTACCTGCAATACATCATTTTCTGTGGGGATTGCCTCATACACATCGTTGGTAGTCTTCATGTTGAACCAGTACATAGATTTCTGTATAGTATCATGGATGTTAAATTTACCCTTATTGGAAACTGTATTGTTTCTAGTTTTCCATAAGGCCCAGGAAAGACTGACCCCCATCTTGAACTCTGTTAGCTCTCTTCCTTTATTTAACCAGCTAGATATGTACTCCTTAACTATGTTCCCATGATTTTCATTGGTCCTAATACTCGTGGGAGAAGCGAATAAAACTGCTTGAGAAGCTTCACAATTGAGGATTAAGTGATATATGGCCTTAGTGGCTTTGTTACACAGTCTGCATTCAACATTAATTCCAGTAACATGTTTACCTATATTGCCTACCACAGCCAATCCATTCTTCAACAACCTCCAAATGAATAGGTGGATTTTTGGAGCCATGTTCTTAATCTTCCAAAGTTTCTTCCACGGAAAGTCAAAGTTATGGGATCCAGAAGGTTTACTATCTGGCATACTTTTTATAAAAGATTTAGCAGAGAAAGTACCTGTAGGATGATATTTCAAAACTAACTTATCATTTAGATTAGGTGCATTCTCCATTGGTAAGTGAATCTCTAAGATCTTCAAGACCTCTGAATGGTTGAATAGCTACTGCAGCTTGTCTTCATCCCATTTTTGCTCTTCCTTGTTGATCAGGCACTCACTTTCCTTATGTTTTGAAGCACGGAGTCCACTAAATCGTCCCTTCTTCAGGTACATTCTTTGGAAAGTTGGGAACCCATGGGTCATCCCATATACTGATGCTCTCTCCATTCACCACTATCCAACAACAACCATCTCGCATAATATCCCTACACTTCAGCATTGCATTCCAAGTAGAAAAGCACACGGCAGGTTTCTTGGCTTTCCAAAAATTACTTGTCATCAGGTACTTCGCCTTCATCATTTGACCCCATGGGCAGTCAGAATCATTCAAGAATATCCAAATGAGTTTCGCTATCATCCATGTTTAGGTCCTTTAACGATCTGATGCCCAACCCACCTTGGTCTTTTGCCAGCTCCATCTGCTTCCAGTCAATGAAATACATCTTCCTTTCACTTCGAGTATGCCCCCACCAAAAATTCCTCATTGTTCTAGTTAGAGCCTGAATTGTCTTCTTCTGAATGATCGAAGTTGTCATGTAAAACATAGAGATTAGGCCTAGCTCAGACTTTATAAGGACAGTTCTGCCGGCTTGCGATATAGTGCCTTTCCAACCTGCCAGTTTGGAGTCAAACTTGTCTTGGAGGAAGTCATAAGAAGAGCTTTGATAGGCTGGTTTAATCAAGTGATGTCCCAGATACTTATCAACATTTTTCATTTCTTGAACCCCCCAGGTAGCTCGCCACTTCAGTTCTTCTGTCACTGCCAACACCTTTACTAAAAAATACAGCTGATTTTTGCATATTAACACTTTGCCAAGACCATGCCGCATATATTATAAGGATTTTCGTTAGCGTTTGTATAGTTTTATTCTCCATAATGCCAAAAAACAGCAGATCGTCAGCAAACATTAGGTGGGACACAGTTGGGGCGTGCTTGCATATCTTGTAACCATTGTAGAGCGCGTTCTTCTCCATAGTTCTCACCATCCACGAGAGCCCTTGAGAGCATAGTACGAATAGGTACGGGGGCAATGGACAGCCTTGGCGCAAACCCCTTTCACTAACAAAATGACATTCAGCTTGTCCATTGATAACAATGGAAAAAGAAGAAGTTGAGATACAGTTCATAATTAAATCATGTGTTTTTCCCACGATACCAAAAATCCTAAGGAACTGACTGAGAAATCTCCAACTGACCTTATAGTAAGCGTTACTTAGGTCTATCTTCAGCGCAAAGGCCCTTAGGATGGATTTAGAGTTTGATGTTGAATGAATTATTTATTTTGCAGCTACAATATTATCTATAATAAGTCTTCCTGGTATAAAAGCTGATTGCGCTGTATCTACCAGCTGGTTTAGGTGACCCTTCAATCTCTGAGCTATAACCTTAGTGACCATTTTGTATAATATGTTTGTAAGTGCAAGAGGTCTGAAATCTGACGGAAGGGTAGGATTCTTTACCTTAGGAATCAGCACCAGGTTCGTGTGATTCAGTCCTGGTGGAAGAGTCGCCGTAACGAAGCAATCTAGGACAGTTTTTATCACCTCCACTCCAACCAATTCCCAGCACTCTTATAAAATAACGTAGGTATTTCATCCGGTCCCGGAGATTTAAGACTCTTCATTATTTTAATGGTATTCCATATTTCTTCAGAAGTAGGTACCGCAACCAAGTTAGAATTACTAGTGCAGTCAATGGGATTAGGAGCTTGGAACACAGTAGCATACTTGTCTTCTTTTGGGTCCCTTTGAAATAAAGAAGTAAAATGGTTCACCTGATAATTTACCACTCCCTCAGCATCCGTAATCCATTGACCATCATGAGATTTGAGTGTTGCAATTTGATTCTTCTTCTTCCTTTGAATGACAGACAAATGGAAAGTACGAGTGTTTTTGTCCATGTGAGGAATCCATTGCACTTTACTTCTTTGCTCATAATATCTATACTGCATAGTATTCAGTTGTTCAATTCTCTTGCACAGTTCTTTCTCTTTAATTATAGTGTCCCTGATATGGGCTTCACATTGAACTTGCAGCAGCTCATTCTTTGCATCTTCTGTAGCTCTGAATATATTGCCAAACTCTTTCCTGTTCCATTTACTTAGATGCCTACCCACCTCATTTATCTTTATCAAAGTATTTTCATTTCTATAAGTCCAAGCCCTATGAACAACATCATTGAACTCAGGATGATCCACCCAATAGTACTCAAATTTATACGAGAACTTCATTTTCCTCTTATTAGTTCTATGAGTGTTAATTATAATGGGAGCATGATCACTAATCACTCTAGGAAGGTGCAAAACACCATTATCCAGAAACATAAGAAACCATTCAGTAGTACAAAGATCCATGTCCAGTCTTTCAAAAATAGGATTATCAACCACAACGCCATTAGACCAAGTAAAAGCTGGTCCAATAAAACCCAAATCAATCAACCTTCTATCACTAATAAATTTCTTGAACTCCTTATGAGCGGTGTTCAGCTTCTGACTACCTCCATGCTTCTCTGAAATAGACTTGATAGCATTCAAATCACCAAAAACACACCAGGGGTTAGCCAAAGTTTCAGTATACTGAGAAAATCTAGCCCAAAAATTGTTCCTCAAATGATGCTCCAGTGGACCATAAACACACAACAAATTCCAGTTTTGCCCAAGAGTTTGTCTAATACGACAATGAATAATATTTTTATCAGCACTCATGACTTCCAAATTAATGTCATTGTTCCATAGAATCACACTGCCACCACTTCTACCAATTGCCGTGATACATTTAAAATTGTCAAAACCAAACGAATTATAAAAATTATGAGAATTTAACTCACCAATTAGAGTTTCAGTAAGAAAGGCAAGTTGGGGATTGCAGGCCCTAAGAAACGCCTTGAGATTACGGACTGTCGAGATGTTACTCAATCCTCGACAGTTCTATGAGAAGATTAACATCTAGCTTGTGGCTGATTTTGGGCAGTAACCGCACGTGATTGAGAGAATTGCAGTTTATTGAGTCTTTTAATTGGTTTATCGATCTTCATAGGGCAAGCCAATCTTTTTGAACCACGACCCTCATATTCAATCTTAGTTTCACATGATAATTGTTCGTGTTTCCTTGCTGATCTTTTCCACCCTTTATTTCTCTTCGTATTATTACTCTCCAGAACTGATATAGATGTTGAAGAAAAATAGTCTTCATCGTCATTTTCTTCTACTAGGGATTTAAGATCTTTCTGTGGAGAACGATTTTTGGGATAAAAGGGTTGAGAATAGTTGTTTTGAGGGATTGAAATAACTTGAGTTTCTTTATTGGGATGTGTAAGATAGATATCAACATTCTCTTTCAATTTATGGGCTAGGGTGCCTAAATTGTGGCCCAATACTGGAGGATGTGCGTGTACCTTAATTGCCGAATCATTATTTGCAGCTCAACTACACTTTATATCATATTCTGAGACTTAGCTATAAGTAGACTAGAAATCAAGACTTATAGTTTTGGCAACTAAACTTGACAAACAAGCTTGAGAAAGCAACGCTTGCGAGTTCGGCCGAGCAGTGCTCTAACAATCTCCCCCTTTGTCAATTTTAGTGAAAAACTATCAATACATATGGAATACAAAATAAATAAACTTTGAAGCTTCTCATCCACATGCTTGATCTCCTTGGTTCTTCAACATTACTCGAAATCTTCGTCACTTCCAAGTACTGCAATGATTCCAAATATATTCAATGCAACATCATCGTTGTTGAAGATCCGTAGCCATAACACTGAGAAAAAAATAGCTCCCAATCATTGTTATACAGTGTCACAGTATTATTACACAACATCAAAATTCAATTGTATCACAACTTCGACAACAATACTATGGTGATATGTATCACTTCCCCTTAGTCAATACTTCATCTCACATGAAAACCACTCCCCCTTACTTAGTGATCCGGAAACCATATGTATTTATAGTGTGAACTACACATTAATTCTCCCCCTTTTTGTCAATAAAATTGGCAAAGGTACGAAAACTAGTGGAATCCTAATGAAATTTTCATAGAGACACTTCATGACCAAAAGAAAGTACATATCAACTTTTTAGATGCAATCATGTAGATGAAACTAAATGCATTCATCAAGGAGTTTATAAAGATACAAGATAACCCCTATAATATTCCAAAGCCGCAATCCCCACAAATATTTGGCAATTAAGCACAAGTTCAGTTAAGAACTCTCCCCCATAAAATGTCATTCCCGAGTGAACAACAATGAAAAAGCGGGGGTCTAACAACCTCACCCAATAATTCGATTAGCAATATGTATGGACTAACTCCAATATACTTTTAAGAGAATCAACTAGACATCCAGACTCAATCTTAATAAAAAGTATATCAAGGAGTTATATCTCAATTTCTCGATTCACTACTTACTCAAGAAAATAGAAATCTGCGAGTCTAATTGAATACAAGAGAAATTAACTTGAACGGTACCAAAGACCAATGTTCAAGGATCAATCAATTTCAATCAACAACCAAAGGTCAGATTTCCCAATTGATCGATTCAACACACAACCTGTGATATTTCAATTATATAACAAAACATAATGCGGAAAAGAAATAACACAGACACCAGAAGTTTTGTTAACGAGGAAACCGCAAATGCAGAAAAACCCTGGGACCTAGTCCTGATTGAACACACACTGTATTAAGCCGCTACAGACACTAGCCTACTACAAATTAACTTCGGTCTGGACTGTAATTGAACCCCAATCAATCTCACACTGATCCAAAGTACAGTTGCGCTCCTTACTTCTCTGATCCCAGCAGGATACTACGCACTTGATTCCCTTAGATGATCTCACCCACAACTAAGAGTTGCTACGACCCAAAATCGAAGACTTTAATAAAGAAATCTGTATCACACAGAAAAGTCTACAGGAATAGATAAATCTGTCTCCCACATAAAAACCTACGAGTTTTGTTCCGTCTTTTGATAAATCAAGGTGAACAGGAACCAATTGATATACCAGACTTATATTCCCGAAGAACAACCTAGAAATATCAATCATCTCACAATAATCTAAATCGTATGATGGCGAAACTAGATATTGTGGAATCACAAACGATGAGACGAAGATGTTTGTGACTACTTTTCTATCTTGCCTATCGGAGATATAAAATCTCAAGCCAATTATTTAAATTGTACTCGTACGATAGAAACAACAAGATCAGATCATACAACTACAAGAAAAGTAGTATCGGTTTGGATTCACAATCCCAATGAAGTCTTTAAGTCGTTAACCTGGTTTAGAAGAAGAAACCAAAGGTTAAAGGAGAATCGACTCTATATATGCAACTAGTATCATGCGTAAGGTGTGGGGATCATGTTTCCCAGCAGCTAGAGTTCTCCCTTATATAGTTTTCAAATCAGGGTTTGCAATCAATGTTAGCTTGGTAACAAAGTATTTAATATTCACCGTTAGATGAAAACCTGATTAGATTCAAGCTAATAACTTTCAACCGTTAGATCGAACTTAGCTTGTTATACACAAATGAAATGCACGTTCATTTAGGTTTGTGTAACCGTACCTAAATGTGTACACCTAGTTGGTTCAACAGTAGTTAACCAAATGGTTAGCCATATGAGTTTTGTGAGAAATTTTTGGGAGATTTTCACGCTGGATATACATGTATTTGGTCCTGTTCAAGTCCTAAGAATAGTTTGGTTGCTATTTCATAGCTAACAACATGCGTAGAGAGTCACAGGAGAGATTTTCTCTCAACTGCATGCGGAGAAGAATAAAAAGAATGGTCGCTGTTAATAGAGATTTTTGGGGGATTTGAGGGCTATATAAGAGTGGGTTTACGTCATAGAAAGGGGATGAAGAGTTTGGGGTCGAGCCAGAGCCAGGAGGAGCGAAGAAGAAGGAAAAACAGCAATGTTCACCTGCTGCTGCTGCTGCCATTAAAAAGCTTCAAGAACACGAAGAACAGACTCTCCAGGACAGTCTTATTTTCAGCAGCTCCAGAACAGTCTTATTTTCAGCAGCTCAACAGCAGAAGAGAGGTGTCGCAGTTCGCTGCAGTTTTCTGTTGTCGTTCTTTTCTGGACGTGTTTTGTGAGTCTCAGAACTACTATTTTATAACTTTTGACTTGAGCTTTGAATTAATATGTTGAGTGTGTGATTGATATGAATAGCTAAACCCCAATACTGGGATGATGGAGGAAACCATTCTTTATGCATGAATAATTTTTATTTAATTCTTTTATGACTATTTGCATTATTATGAATTGAATTATGATTTTTCTTAATTATTTGTGATTTCATTTGATGGTTTATGCTTGGGACTAATCCTTTTGATAGGCCATGCTTAAGATTTACACTTAATATTTTTAAAATCTATTTTGGCAAATAAAGAGTCGATGTTTAGAAGCTATAACTGTTTAGAATAAATACATGAATCGCATGAGTATAAGAATTGGTGAAATCCTGAGTCCTAGTATCTCTTGATCCTGTGACAATTTTGTATATATTTTTGTTTTTAAATCTATTCAAGTCCGAGCAACGAATCCGTATTTACCGCAATCTTAATATTACAAAAAAAAAATGGCGCCGCCGACGCGGACTTGTATATAGATTTGTTTTTAGGTTTAATTTTTTTTTTATTTATTATTATTTGTTCCTTTTTACGTTTCTTTCTGTGTCTTTGATTTACAGGTTTGAAGTGGAATACTAAGGACTTGGGAACAAAAAGCTTAAAGCTAAAAGCTAAAAGCTAAAAGAAGAAGGAAAAAAAAAATACATAATTTTTTTTTAGGATTTAATTTTTATTATTATTATTATTATTTTATTATTTTTGTATATAGATTTTATTTATTTATTTTTAGAATTTGTAAATAGGCTTTATTTTTCATAATTTTTGGACTTTTTTTTGGACTTTATTCTGGACTTTTGGACATTTTTATTTTTATTTTTAAACCCTACGGAAGGGTATCCTTAAATACAAACTGTTTGCAGGGAAGGACGACGATTACGATATCGTCTCGGCCCCTCGGGTTCGTACATGACATAGGAGTCGTGGCCCGAGTCGACTTCAACGGTTCATCCCCTGTCTGGTACGGGAGGTAAGTCCATCAAAACACTCGCGAATCTCCTGTAAGCGAGTTACTGTATTCCTTAAGGTGATTCATTGATTGAGGACGAATTTGGACTGTTTTTAAATTCCTAGTAAAGGGCAAGGCCTGGCCATTACAAGATAAGGGTTTGGATTTCATCACCGTTCCCTTCTTGCCCGCCTTAGGAAAACGAAACCGAACGTGAACCTAAGCTTTAAAATTTGGAATAGAACGAGACCGATAGGGTAACGAGCTTAATAGGAAACTCGTTCGAAAAATATTGGTTGCTCTTTAAGCACATTTCAAAGTTCATGATGGTTTCTGTGAGTTGAATGCGTGACTGCGCCGCCTTGTGATAGCGGTGAGGCCTTGGGTATCAAAGCTCCACTGAGCTTCCCTCGCCTCGATTCAACTTACATTAGCTCGGATTGATTCCACAGGGGTGTGCTCAAATTGTAACGAATTCCTTTTCGAAGGAATAGAAGCTGGTCTAGAAAACAATCTAAGTGGAGCCATCATGCTTTTTGTTTGCTAGATTCTATAGGTTTGATTTGGTCGAGTCGGACTTGTTTGTGATTGCGTAGAATTCCCCTGCAATTAAGAATGTCGAACTGGTATGATAGAAGCCAATACAATGAATATCGACCTGAATTTGAATATGGACATCATCAGTATTATGACCATAGTGAGAATAGTGACTAGGGACGCCAACCTTTTCAAGGTTATGGTTCATACCATGGTGAGCCCAATTACTATCCGCACGCGCATCAGTCATACGAGCAAGAAGATTATAATACTAGTTCTTCGTCTTTAGAGGATACAATCAAACTATTGAAAAGTATTCCTTATTATGATCCTTCAGTTCCTATTCCTTCTCTAGAAGAGACTCTCAGGAATTTAGCTGAGTCACCACGTCAGTTAGCTGAATCGACGTATAAATTAGATGAGGTGAATAATATAGTTATGGACGAAAGAACTGCAACAACAACTGAATCTGTAGAAGATATCCTCAATAGATTAACTCAAAACTTAGATCATACACTAAGGGAACTTTCTTTGGAAGAGACCCTTGAGAGGATAGCTGAATCGACACGTAGACTTGAGTTAGAAACGAACGAAAGTATTGCTCGAAATAACTTGAATTGCCAATATAGTGTATCCAATAATACCCTTGAGAATGAAGATACTTTTTCACATAATCAAGATAACGAGGTTATAATTGGTAACACTACTTATTTAGATAAGGTTCAATCATCTTCGTACTATTATGATGATGAGGATAGTAGTGATGAAGAATCTGAAATATGTAGGCATAGTGATCAGGAAGCTAGTAATCCAATTGAGCTTTATAGTGATTATATTATTTCTAGTTCAAATCCAAATAATTTTTATGATTATTCACCTATTCAAAAGGAAGAGGATTTGATTAGGGATACCACCGTTTTAGACGATGTAGATTTTCCTTTTGATTACGAAGCTGATAGTGTCTTAGAGGAACGGGTTCATTTCGAAAATACTGTTTTAGAGTCTAGCGACTTAGAAACAATAGTCTTGGAAGAAGAAGATAGACCCGTAGAGATGAGTAAAGATGCACTACCTGATAATAACTTAGAAGAATCTCTTGAATATTTTAAGGACTCTGAAGATACGGAAATTCAAGAAATAATTAGAGGTCTATCGAGAGACACTGAAAACTCTAAGTTTGGGGGTGATTATCACTTCCCTAGTGCCTTACCTTTAACTCTCAGAAAGTACCCACACTTAGGACTTGATATCTCTGCCTCGACCATTTTGCAAGATTACCTTCATACTCGTTTTCCCGAACCTAATGATGTCCAGGAAGAAGTTCAGTCGTTAGAAACCCATCCTCTGGTTGATGTGGTTTGCCCAGGCTATGATCCCCAGATTGACTTTGTTTTCCCACCAAATAGTTTTCTTCCAATTGTGGGAACGTTTATATTCCAAATGTGTCGAATATTAAGTTGTGAGACTAGACCTAATTGCTTTAGGAAATTAGAATCGACACATTTGCTTAAGAATGACCACTACTCTCACTGTGGTCAATTATGTAAGTCAAATCTGATTGATTTAGAGGATCCGCAATTATTTAGGTTATTACTTCGTGATTCTAAGTTCGTATTTGAGTTTTTCCAGACTCTAGGACCTAATAATTTGGATCCGACCTATGAGGAAATGCATCAGAGGAAAATATTTTATTTAGACCCTTTCATAGAACCTGAACCTGAACCACAATTAGATATAACTATCTTAATCAGGAAACTAGATAAGGGCATGCTATCCTTGTTCACTTTCTTGGGTTATTGTAGTTTCCTTTGGTCAGCTCTATTTCGTTTTGAAGACCCACAGTTATTTCGACTGTTACTTTATGGTTCGAGTTGACTAATCCTTTCCGATGTCTGGCTGAAGACTTTAAACTTAGCACTTCTTGGGAGGTAACCCAACATTCATGCGACATGGTAATATCTTTCCTTATCTCCTTTTCTTCAAATGGTAACAGTTTCTCCTTGTTCATGCTTTTAATTTCATCTTTAGAACATTGAGGACAATGTTAGATTTAAGTTTGGGGGTATGGGAGAAACATTTTAGTCGCACTTTTGAAACTTCTAGCGTCACATGGTATCCGGTTAGCTAAGTTTACATACTGTTTCTCACCGAAAAGATAGAAATTGGAATGCTAGAGATAACAACTTATTGAGACATTAGAGAAAAAGACATTGAGATCCTTGAAATTCAGGAGAGAACTTGTTCCTTTTAGAGGGTAACCGTGATGGACCTAACCATACATGATGGAAAGGCAAGTAGGTCAGAAGGAAATGCCAGAAAGACAAAGCAACCTCACAATGTAGTCTTAGTTACTGGATTACAACTCTCTCTCAGTAGAAACTTATCATCATCAACAAGCGGAGTGACATCAAAATTTATGAAAAAGTTGAAGACGTTTAAGGTTTAGAAGCAACAATAGAAAAGAATAATTCAAAAATCAAAGTTGAAGACTTAGTTACAAGAAGTTACAAGAGCAAATGATATAAGTTGTTGAAGTTCATGATACCAAGACATCACAAGTTGTGAAGATCCAAGTTCTAAAGTCCTTCTCTCATGGACATTTAAATTTTTGTCTTGTAATATTAAAAAAAAAATGAAAAATGAATGAAAAAAAAAAACAAATGAAAAAAAATAAATAAATGAAAAAAAAAAGGAAAAAAAAATGAAACATCATTACGTTCTTTTTGTTCAATAAGGCCATAGGGAAGAAGAAATTTATAAGTCAAGAAAGAAATCGAAGAGAAGAGTTAATTGTCAAGGTTCTATGAGGTTCGAGATTTTATCATCAACAGTTGAAGACCGAAGAAGGCGTTGTTTCTACTGGGCACTGTGAGAGAGTCGAAGAAAGATGCATTTTGGTTGCTTTGTTAGTCTGCTTTCAATCTGGCACAAGATCTTTCTAGCACTGGTTTAACTCATCAGACGTAATTAGTCCAGCTGTGTAGCAGATGTCCCTCTCATTTTTATCTCTGTCCTAATCTTATCCAGCTGTAAAGCAGCGGACGCATCTTACAATGTTTATCTAGCTGTGTAGCGGATATCTCTTTATCTAGCAGTCGCGCAGATGTGTCTCCCCTTTTCTTCAGTCAGCTTTAGAGCTGACACCTTTAATTTCTCTGGCATTCTACTTACTTGGAGATAGGTTGAGAATATGTATGTCCTCATAGCTCTTTGGATACTTGTGACCAATTAGGAGTACAGGTTTTGTGGGTATATCTCTGGTAAGCCCTCCCGAGACTATAACTCGGCCACTAGGGCCACCTAGGGGTTTAAAGGCTTATTGCATACGCTAAATTCAATCGACGATGCCTGCGACAGTGAGTTAGGATTTTATTTTGTAGTTTTGATTTGCTCGGGACTAGCAAATAATAAGTTTGGGGGTATTTGATAGACGCATTTATGTGTCTAATATAGCCCAATTGTATATATTGTTAGTACCCATTTTTGTACTTATTATGGTATTTTATTTATTTGTAGGTGTTTTTAGAAGAATAAGGTTTTGCGGCGAAATTGGCTGAAAATGCGGCGTTTGGACCTCCGTTGATAGAGTACCGGAAGTACCTCAGAAATACCTCGGAGGAACCCCGAAAAAGTGCGAAAAATGTCCCATAAAACTCACTATACGGACCATCAATTTTGGATAAGGGGTAACCTAATTACTAAGGGGTGACCCATTTCCAGGCAGCTGCTAAAGGGACACCGGAGATGGATAGGGGGCATCTCTTCTTCACATCTCAAATGAAGTTTTGGCGGGAAAGTGAGTTTGTTAACTGGCAGTTTTTGATCGGAATTTTTGAAGGAGCTATAGTGCGATTAAAGGGCTGGAAATGTTTGGGCTTACTCTATGGACTTATAGGAAGCTAACAGGGGTGATTTTAAGGGCCAGAAGTGGCTGGAATGACCGGGAGAAGAAATCAAAGTCCAAACAGGACACGTATGTTGTTGTTCACGTTCAAATATTTTGTGAGAAATTTTTGGGAGACTTTCACGCTGGATATACATGTATTTGGTCCTGTTCAAGTCCTAAGAATAGTTTGGTTGCTATTTCATAGCTAACAACACGCGTAGAGAGTCAGAGGAGAGATTTTCTCTCAACTGCATGCGGAGAAGAATAAAAAGAATGGTCGCTGTTAATAGAGATTTTTGGGGGATTTGAGGGCTATATAAGAGTGGGTTTACGTCATAGAAAGGGGATGAAGAGTTTGGGGTCGAGCCAGAGCCAGGAGGAGCGAAGAAGAAGGAAAAACAGCAATGTTCACTGCTGCTGCTGCTGCTGCTGCCATTAAAAAGCTTCAAGAACACGAAGAACAGACTCTCCAGGACAGTCTTATTTTCAGCAGCTCCAGAACAGTCTTATTTTCAGCAGCTCAATAGCAGAAGAGAGGTGTCGCAGTTCGCTGCAGTTTTCTGTTGTCGTTCTTTTCTGGACGTGTTTTGTGAGTCTCAGAACTACTATTTTATAACTTTTGACTCTTTTAATCACACTTTGAGCTTTGAATTAATATGTTGAGTGTGTGATTGATATGAATAGCTAAACCCCAATACTGGGATGATGGAGGAAACCATTCTTTATGCATGAATAATTTTTATTTAATTCTTTTATGACTATTTGCATTATTATGAATTGAATTATGATTTTTCTTAATTATTTGTGATTTCATTTGATGGTTTATGCTTGGGACTAATCCTTTTGATAGGCCATGCTTAAGATTTACACTTAATATTTTTAAAATCTATTTTGGCAAATAAAGAGTCGATGTTTAGAAGCTATAACTGTTTAGAATAAATACATGAATCGCATGAGTATAAGAATTGGTGAAATCCTGAGTCCTAGTATCTCTTGATCCTGTGACAATTTTGTATATATTTTTGTTTTTAAATATATTCAAGTCCGAGCAACGAATCCGTATTTCTCACAAAATATTTGAACGTGAACAGCAACATACGTGTCCTGTTTGGACTTTGATTTCTTCTCCCGGTCATTCCAGCCACTTATGGCCCTTAAAATCACCCCTGTTAGCTTCCTATAAGTCCATAGAGTAAGCCCAAACATTTCCAGCCCTTTAATCGTACTATAGCTCCTTCAAAAATTCCGATCAAAAACTGCCAGTTAACAAACTCACTTTCCCGCCAAAACTTCATTTGAAATGTGAAGAAGAGATGCCCCCTATCCATCTCCGGTGTCCCTTTAGCAGCTGCCTGGAAATGGGTCACCCCTTAGTAATTAGGTTACCCCTTATCCAAAATTGAGGGTCCGTATAGTGAGTTTTCTGGGACATTTTCCGCACTTTTTCGGGGTTCCTCCGAGGTATTTCTGAGGTGCTTCCGGTACTCTATCAACGGAGGTCCAAACGCCGCATTTTCAGCCAATTTCGCCGCAAAACCTTATTCTTCTAAAAACACCTACAAATAAATAAAATACCATAATAAGTACAAAAATGGGTACTAACAATATATACAATTGGGCTATATTAGACACATAAATGCGTCTATCAATGAGTACTTTCATATCAACCATATTTATCTTCACCATAACTAGTTCAAATGACTCAAAAGAACTAGTTAGGACACAATTGAAGCAAAAACGATTTTGATTCACTCGAATCGATTCATGAACTTTATAGCCACGGTTTGCAAATATGCATTCCTTAGTTTATATAAATTTAAGTTCACGAATAAACCGTTTTTAGAAAATAACCCACTCAAGTATGCATACCGGTACGCATACTTTAGTACACGGATTAAGTTTGTTTTCAGTTCACAAACTACAGCAGAAATTCACGGAACGTGAACTTCCGACAGTACACGTACAGGTACGCGGACTTTAGTTCCGGTTATCCTGAGCAGCAAAGTACGCATACTATGGTTCAAGGATTATGGACTTACACAAGTATGAGTTCACATACAATGTTTATATCCATTCAAGGTTATATATTCTAAACTCTCATTTCAATCATTGAAACATTCTTAGAGGATGTTAAATAGAGGTTACTCACACATTATTCTTCATCAAAGCGATTTTCAAGATATTGAAATAATCAACATCACTTTCGTCACTTGTAAAGATGAACTTGGCCAAAGCGAAAGCTTACCAATACATATTTCGAGAAATAGATAAGCGAGATAAACTCGGCTCGAAATAGCAAATGTGTATAATCGAAGTCTATATAGCAATACGGCTTTTGTCTCAAGATAGGAGATAGAGTAGATAGACTTTTGAGTGATAGATAAGTTCAAGTCTCCACATACCTTTTAGTCGATGAAGTTCCACCAGTTCCTTGAGTAGTTCTTCGTCTTTGTATGATGAACGTCGTGGAGTCTAGAGCTCAACTACACTTTTTATCCTAGTCCGAGACTTAGCTATAAGTAGACTAGAAATCAAGACTTATAGTTTTGGCAACTAAACTTGACAAACAAGCTTGAGATAGAAACGCTTGCGAGTTCGACCGAGCAGTGCTCTAACAAACAAGAACGACCTTACTTTTACAAGAAAAGAAGGATTTATTTGGACATTAACAAATAACATAAGAATATGAATTTGTATCCAAAAATCTCAATTAAATTAACCACAAGAGAACCCATGATTACTACAATTGGAAATGCTCACATAAGAGAACTTACAGAGCCGCACAGTATTTACATAAAAATATGGATCAGGGAAGATCAATACTGCGGAAGAAACAAAGATTCATTCTACTCTTTATCACCATTTGCACAATGACATATAATAGACTTAATCTTTGTAAACAAAAGCTCATCCTATCTTTCATCAATATTTGCATAATGACATAAAAGGCTTAATTTTTGTTTGTCAAAAGTTCATTCAATCTTTTATCTATACATGCATATCGACATATGAAAGACTTAACTTTTGACCACGTTTGGGACATTCATAGTTCACGAACGCAAACACACATATCCCATAACAAGTTGCAATATATGAAATCATAAAGATTAATACTGTAAAATTATCTTCCAAACAAAGTTTAGAATTTAAAAATAAATCTAAAATATTGAAGATGAAAAACATTGGACACAGCTATGTGTAAACACAATAATGGCTATTCCAAACCCTAGTTATCCTTCTTAAAAACACAAGAATAAAATTCTCATAAGAAGTTTCCTAGACATTGAGACCTCTGAAAAAATTCCTTATCGTCCCCGAACTCCTTGTCGTCAACATCCAAGGGAACATATGGTTCCAACAAGCCTTCTAGGTTGATGATGTCGAACCAGGGCCTTCTGAATTTCAAGAGTTCTCATAACAAAAGCCTTTATTTGTTGAATCTCCTTTCTTATTTCCTTCAACTCTTCAAGAACATCAAAAAACTTCTGAGAATTGGAAGGAACAACTCTTGGCTTCCTCACATTCCTTCTTTTTCTTTTCAAAGTTGGAGGTATCGGAGATTTTTCTTTTTCCTTCATAATTGATGGCTTAACAATCATATTAACATCTTTTCCATCAGATGACATGATACTTGGAGTATTCATATACGTACGAGTTTGTGAGAGGAAATCACACAATAAGCTCAACAAGCAGTCTTAGGTTAAAAAGAGTTTCAGAGAAGGAAAAAGGTGTTGATGGTGGATTTTCATAAGGCTAAAATTGTAAAAGCCAAAACTATGCGCTAACATACTGCAAAGGATAAAGCCACTGATAAAGTGGAGAATACTTCTTCACTATAAACTTATAGCATTACCAATTAATGCATGACCAGCCTTGTATTTACTGTACTACTCCATTCTCATTATTGGTGCGGCATGACGACTGAGTGATCGCTCTCAGCAGAGCAACACGAATCTCCAAGCATTAAATAAGGAGGCATGTACGAAATACCCGTACAGGCTATAACTCTCAGAGTGTTATACTAGCCCGATCGAGCATCTGGACTGTCCGTATCAGTCTCAGAAACGATCACGACCATCCAACTTCACCAGCATGATTGGATGGCTTAGATCGAATCCATAACCCTCAAGCAGGTATTGGAATGTTCAACACCGGACCAATGCGGACCCCGCATGGTCGGCCTCCCCAAAAGGGTAGCATGGCTTGGCAATTCGTCCAGCCAAAGCAGCGTGGACGAGAAACCCTAAATTAGGGTTTGCAGCATATTACATGTGTCGCAAATCAGTCTCAACCATCCATCTTCGCAGGCATAGATGGAGGGTGTAGATGTAGATTCAAAGGGCCCAGAGCATGTAAACACAAACACCGTGGGCCCGCCTACATACATAATCGATCGGTCAGGACCAAACATGGATGGTCGTCCCAATTTGTGCGCCCAAACAAGGCATGACGCACGGCTGGCAAAACCCTAATTAGGGTTTTCGATCACGAGCGTCCATTTTCACTTAATCGAACGAAGGGTCTAGGAGTCGATTAAGCAGTTCCAGTGAGTATCACACGATCATTGTGGGCCCATATATCTCCACACCCAGGCATATCATGCCTGGTCGTCTCGATTCGCACGCCCAAACAAGGCGTGGTCACACCTCCCAATTGCAAACTAATCTCGACCACTCAACTTTGCCGGAAAAATTGAGTGGCTCAGAACACGTTTCTATGGGTTATTAAGGTATGGACGTGTTCACCATCCCACCGTCTGTATACCAGACTAATCGGCCAAGACCGACCAAGCTTGGTCGTCTCGAAACGCGCGCCCGAAGTTGGCATGATGCGCGGCTTTTGCGGCACCGGATTTCTGTCGCAAATTGATCTCAACCACTCAACTTCGCCGGACAAATTGAGTGGCTTAGATCACACTTTCACGAGACAATGAGGTATGGGCGCCTACACCGACATGCCATCTACACGCATGCACGATCGGCCCAGCCAAAATTGCGTCCCAAGCTTGGTTTCGACCAAGCTGAAGAGTGATGCTTGCGCACCTCTTCATAAACCCTAATTCCACTAACGGTTGAAGATTAGTGTCTCAAAGATCATCTCGTCCGTTCAACTTCACCTGCTTGGTTATACAACCCTGGTCAGGAGTTAACTGGTCAATGAGGTGTTGTGGTGATTACCATCCGCCACTCTACCACACCAAGTGATCTGTCAAGTCAGAACTTACCTGTACAGCCCCAAATGATCACTTGAAGATGGCTAGACACGCATCTATTTTAAGACGCTTAATTGTGACTTACTCCATTAAGCCTTAAAACAGCGATGCTTCATACATGCTGAATATATTCGATCCATTACATGCATAGAATTCACGTGATATTTTACAAGTATCAAATTCCAAATAACTTAGTTATTTAACCTAGCATTACATGCTACCTTCTGTGGGTCCCACGATCCACACACTCGAGACATCAATCATGTCACATACTGGGGTATTGGTCTAGCGGTTTACAGCGTGCAGCGCACAACGCGCCATCACAAGAACGTGTCAGGAAGTCATGGACGGTTAGTGATGATAGGAGAAGTGGGCAAGACTGATCGTGTAACACTAACACCCGCAACTCCACTACTCCATCGCTCCACTTTCTCCACTTCCCACGAGATACGTGAGTAAGGCTCAATGACTTGTATAAATAGGTTCTCCTCCCTATTTCGACAGGACAAGACAACAAAAGCAAGTGTTGATACAACCGTATTCAAACACCGGAACTGATAGCTTACATTCTATAAGCCAGTTCAGCTTTCTGATACAAGTCATGCATAACCAACACCTTCACAATATCAACACCTTCTTCGCTTCCCTCCCTAAGATCAACCCCATCTCCTTCACTTTGTGACCGAAGCAAAGTATGGAACGACCATTTCTTGGTTTAGGCCAGAATTGTACAGATTGATTTCTCGAATCACAAAGCACTCCCGTGCAGTGCATTTTTTTAGGGTTTAGATTCATTCCTCATCCACACACCCCAAATTACCAAATTCGGCAGGAATAGTTTTCACCCATAAACAATTGGCGATCACGGTGGGACATTAATCTCTCGGTTGTGAAGTCAATTTCTTCAATACCAATTCAATTTTACTGATTTCGAAAATGGTGGATCTTAGGTCTGGATCAGCGACCAATCCTGACGGGACTAGCGTTGACAACACTCTCGGTGTTGATATCTCAGGTGTCACCGTGCAGCCAGTCAATACCATCAATGTATCTCGTGGAATTGCTTCCTCTACTACCAGCACCAGCGGAGTAGGAGATGTTCCAGTAAGTGTAACACCTCCCATCACCAGAGCCAGAGCAGCCGCAAATCCCGACATCTCCTCAAAGTGTAACTCCTCTGGCGGTCACTAGAGCAACAACTTCCACCCCTTCATTAGAACGAGGAGCTGGAGGAGAAAGAGAGGACCATCTCCCAATACCATCGCATGGATAGGCAGGAAGTCCTTGCTAAGACTCAAACGGATATGGATGCAACTCTGAAAGAGGTACTCACTTTTCTTAAGACATTAACCGATCGATTGCCACAAGAGCCGCGACATCCCCTGAAGCCAACAAGGAACTCAACGCACCCGGAGAAGGTACTTCAGCGGCGCGGACCTACATGGACCTGATCAAAGAAGCGACATCAGATATGAACGGTCATGTCATGGAGATTCCTACACTGGGGACTGATCCTCACAACGATCCTCCTCAAGTCAGTAGTCTCACTATGAGCCGGAGGCCGGTGGATCAGGAAGCGGTTTCTCTAGTGGAAAGTTTATGCGAACTTTACACCTCTCGAAGAATCAACGGGCAGAGACGTTTTGCTGCAATCAACCAGAAGAACGTCACAACCGGGCCCTACACGTTATTGCACGCATCAAGGATTCAGAGTTCAAGAGGGACCTCATCGACACGGGAGCGTCTTCGAATGTGATTACTCTCAAGACCCTCAGGATGGCCAAGGTTCGCTCAGGCAAGATCGTATGGCATCCTACCACAATGACAGACTTTGAAAGAAACCAAACCAACACATATGGGATCGTCCCTTCAACGTATCACTAATGCCTGAAAACTATGCTGGATAAAGAAGTCGTTCGTATTCCTGCATCATTGTCTCCTTACACACCAATATGCGGAGTAGAACTATTCGAACTGAGGGAAGCTCCGCGGGAAGGATCAGACAAAGTCCATTGCATCCCACTCTCCACGTGGGCGTTAATCCAGGAGGAGACCGACTTGCATCATTGAGGGCTAATCCCCACGACACACCTTTGCTGACAAAGCATTCCTCTTCACCGGTGAAGCCACAACCCATGTTTCGTGGCAAGCCGTGACCAGAAAGGGAAAACTGTATACCGACGCCTCTGTTAGCAATCAGCAGGGGAGACTATTACCCAATCTCTCCGCCCAACGGAATGCTACAACAAAAATGATCCACAGGAAGAGGTGCTGGATGCTCCACGACAGCTGCAAGATGGTACCAACTCCACAACTGATGAGCTCGACGATGAGGAATCTCCTAGGCCTATCTCCATCAACTCGACCTTATGTGAGCATTCATACAATCTCCGATCCAAGCCGGTTAAACAATCTCCGAGGCAATTCAGGCGCGAGATCAGGTGTTACATGGATTCCAGAGGCTTGAACGAATGCTGCCCCAATGACGATTTCCTCTACCTAACATCGACATGTTGGTAGATGCTACCAGTGAACACGACATGTTCTTCTCCATGGATGGATGTAGCGGCTACAACCAGATAAGGATGTATGAGCATGGTGCAATTACGATAACACCTGCTCTGCTGGAAACAGCAAGCCTACCAGTAATGAAGAACCTCACAATGTTCGTGGAAAATATATTTCACCAACGGGCAATACAATCTTCAGCCTTTGTAAGAAGTTCCGCTGAAGTAGTAAGAGGAAAACCACCGAGATACAACATCCTGCGTGTCCAAGATCGCCAACTCCAACTCCAATAACACATGCACGACCGCCACAATGATGAAACAACGTCCGAGATATTCCATGTCTGGATCGACGGCAGCAACATCAATGAGAGACGCTTTCAGAATTTCGTCTCCCGTAGAAGAAGTAGCTGGGTTACCAAAGGAGATTGCACCCGGGTCTTAAGAGGTACATACAGATTCTCCATGTCAAGAGCTTCATCATTAGTTAAGTCATTCGCATGAAGGAACTTCCCTACTCCTTAAAGACACTATCCGAAGATGATAATGGCAAAGAAGTATGACACTTAGCACTGCACATCTCAAAGATGGTGAATTTAGAGAGATGGTCAATCAAGAAACATGGAATTCGCAAGGGTAAATCAAACTGAAGAGGAAGCCACTTCAACGCTCCCTCCAGCAGAAGCTGCTTTAATGGTCTATTCAGGAGCCGCCTCAACGCCTCTTCGGGACCCAAGTTCGCTTCAGAATCCTGCTTCAATGCTATCTCCAGGAGCCGCCTCCACGTTCACTCCAGAAGCTGCTTTAACGCTTTATGCAGGACCCACATTCACATTTGAGCACACAAAGTTCATTTTTGAGCAAAGCAAGCACGCGGTGGGTCCCACGTTCGAGCAGGCAGCAAGACCGGAGTTTGGTAAAGCTAGCTGGGTCGCTGTTTGGTCGAAGTAGCAAGGATGACACTCGAGCAAGCACATAAACCGTACGGGAAAAGCAAGCAAGGCTGGTATTGGGCCACGTCAGCAAACAAGGCCGGTGTTGCTCAAGTCCGCGAAGCTGGTATTGGTCGAGATCGCAAAGCTAATATCCCGTCACGCAAGCAATACTGATATCACGTCACACAAGTAGGCTTGTATTGGGTCACGTCAAGCCGATATTGGTCAAAGCCGATCAAGGTCACAAGGCTGGTATTGGGCCACGTCAGCAAACAAGGCTTGTGTTGGTCGAATCCACGAAGCCGGTGTTGATCAAGGTCATAAGGCTGGTATTCGAATGAAATAGGCGCACACAGCAGGGACGGTTTTCAGTCGAAGCACAGGGCCGACGTTTGAAGCATGTACATGGTGGACCCGTGTTTGATCGAAGCATGCACATATGCCCATACTCGAAGAAAGCATGCTTATATCGTGTCCCACATTCGACCAAAGCAGGCAAAGAGTGGACCCACGTTTAACAGAAGCAGGCACAACAAGCCCACGTTCGATCAAGCAGGCGCATGATGAGTCCCACGGTTGAGCGAAGTAGGCGGACCCACATGCCTACCAAACAGGTGCAACAGGGTGACGTTTGGTCGAAGCATTGGTGGGGTCCACATCCGTCCAGGGTTACATGCACGGTTTTCCATGGGAAGAGGAGCATACAAGTTCTATTCCCTTCTTTACTCGAATACCCGAAGGAGGAAACCGGTCCCACCAAGGTCGTCGTCACACCTGGCGTACTCCCACGAACGAAGCAGCCACAACAGCCCCACATTCGAGCGGAGCAAGCACGAAGCAGGCTCTCGACAGAAGCATGCATAGCAAGGTCGATCGAAGCATGCAAGACTGACATCATGCTAGGGGAACGCTCGCCTGGACGCCTCTTGAACATGACATGCTCCAAGGACAAGACGACTCGTCTCTCCTAGTAACATCTAACTTTGTCTCATAAGTTTTATCTTTAACTGTCACCATCTCATGCCTACCCCACAATAATGCAACCATTATGCGCTAGGCAGGGGACTTAATGTTGATGGTGGATTTTCATTTAAGGCTAAAATTGTAAAAGCCAAAACTATGCGCTAACATCCTGCAAAGGATAAAGCCACTGATAAAGTGGAGAATACTTCTTCACTCTAAACTTATAGCATTACCAATTAATGCATGACCAGCCTTGTATTTCCTGTACTACTCCATTCTCATTATTGGTGCGGCATGACGACTGAGTGATCTCTCTCAGCAGAGCAACACGAATCTCCAAGCATTAAATAAGGATGCATGTACGAAATACCCGTACAGGATATAACTCTCAGAGTGTTATACTAGCACGATCGAGCATCTGGACTGTCCGTATCAGTCTCAGAAACGATCACGACCATCCAACTTCACCAGCATGATTGGATGGCTTAGATCGAATCCATAACCCTCAAGCAGGTATTGGAATGTTCAACACCGGACCAATGCGGACCCCGCATGGTCGGCCTCCCCAAAAGGGTAGCATGGCTTGCCAATTCGTCCAGCCAAAGCAGCGTGGACGAGAAACCCTAAATTAGGGTTTGCAGCATATTACATGTGTCGCAAATCAGTCTCAACCATCCATCTTCGCAGGCATAGATGGAGGGTGTAGATGTAGATTCAAAGGGCCCAGAGCATGTAAACACAAACACCGTGGTCCCGCTTACATACATAATCGATCGGTCAGGACCAAACATGGATGGTCGTCCCAATTTGTGCGCCCAAACAAGGCATGACGCACGGCTGGCAAAACCCTAATTAGGGTTTTCGATCACGAGCGTCCATTTTCACTTAATCGAACGAAGGGTCTAGGAGTCGATTAAGCAGGTCCAGTGAGTATCACACGATCATTGTGGGCCCATATATCTCCACACCCAGGCATATCATACCTGGTCGTCTCGATTCGCACGCCCAAACTAGGCGTGGTCACACCTCCCAATTGCAAACTAATCTCGACCACTCAACTTCTCCGGAAAAATTGAGTGGCTCAGATCACGTTTATATGGGGGTATTAAGGTATGGACTGTACACCATCCCTCCGTCTGTATACCAGACTAATCGGCCAAGACCGACCAAGCTTGGTCATCTCGAAACGCGCGCCCGAAGTTGGCGTGACGCGCGGCTTTTGCGGCACCGGATTTCTGTCGCAAATTGATCTCAACCACTCAACTTCGCCGGACAAATTGAGTGGCTTAGATCACACTTTCACGAGACAATGAGGTATGGGCGCCTACACCGGCATGCCATCTACACACATGCACGATCGACCCCGCCAAAATTGCGTCCCAAGCTTGGTTTCGACCAAGCTGAAGAGTGATGCTTGCGCACCTCTTCATAAACCCTAATTCCACTAACGGTCGCAGATGAGGGTCTCAAAGATCATCTCGTCCGTTCAACTTCACATGCTTGGTTATACAACCTTGGTCAGGAGTTAACTGGTCAATGAGGTGTTGTGGTGATTACCATCCGCCACTCTATCACATCAAGTGATCAGTCAAGTCAGGACTTACCTGTACAGCCCCAAATGATCACTTGAAGATGGCTAGACACGCATATATTTTAAGACGCTTGATCGTGACTTACTCCATTAAGCCTTAAAACAGCGATGCTTCATACATGCTGAATATATTCGATGCATTACATGCATAAAATTCACGTGATATTTTACAAGTATCAAATTCCAAATAACTTAGTTATTTAACCTAGCATTACATGCTACCTTCTGTGGGTCCCACGATCCACGCACTCGAGACATCAATCATGTCACAAACTGGGGGATACATACTGGGATATTGGTCTGGCGGTTTACAGCGTGCAGCACACAACGCGTCATCACAAGAACGTGTCAAGAAGTCATGGACGGTTAGTGATGATAGGAGAAGTGGTCAAGACTGATCGTGTAACACTATCACCCGCAACTCCACTACTCCATCACTCCACTTTCTCCACTTCCCACGAGATACGTGATTAAGGCTCAATGACTTGTATAAATAGGTTCTCCTCCCTATTTCGACATGGCAAGACAACAAAAGCAAGTGTTGATACAATTGTATTCAAACACCGGAACTGATAGCTTACATTCTGCAAGCCAGTTCAGCTTTCTGATACAAGTCATACATAGCCAACACCTTCACAATCTCAACACCTTCTTCGCTTACCACCCTAAGATCAATTCCATCTCCTTCACTTTGTGACCGAAGCATGTCTGGAACGGCCATTTCTTGGTTTAGGCCAGAATTGTACAGATTGATTTCTCGAATCACAAAGCACTCCCGTGCAGTGCATTTATTTAAAGTTTAGATTCATTCCTCATCCACACACCCCAAATTACCAAATTCGGCAGGAATAGTTTTCACCCATAAAAAAAAGGTATGTAGGGTTACGAAACTTTTAAACACATAGGTTCGTGAAACATACAACTCTTAACCCTATAAAAGGCAGAATTGCCTATTTTAACCCCTTTTTTTATTAAGAAACAGAGAATACTTTCCCAATATCAATTAGATATGAAAAGCGGCACGAATTCCAGATATTACAATGCTCTCAGAGAAAAATCTTAAAAAAGAAAATCAAAACAATAAAAAATTTCTTTTTCTAAAGCCTGAGGCGTGCAAAATCTTATCTCTTTTGATCAGGCACATGAGACAAGATGCACTAACCAACACAAATTTAAGTTGTGCTAGGGAGAACAATAATTTGTCCACCATATCCTTTTCGATCGGAATTCATAGAACCATGTTTCTCATAGTGTTTAGACCGTAAACTTCTTTCTAATGGTGTTGTCTTATCCTTGGAAACTAACTTCTTTGACGAAGATAAAATCTTACATACCTCAGCGGTCTTTTGAACAAGTTTGAGCTTGTTTGCTAATCGATTTGCTCTTTGTTGAAGTTTGTTGACATGTCTCAATTTGTGTTTGTACTTGAAACACTTTGATAATTTATGACCTTTGAGTGAAAAATATGAGCATGTCAACCTGGAATATAATTCAGGCGCCTGAGATGTGCAAGCTGCTAGACACATAGTGGAACCTGAAACATTAGACACAGAGTTTCCAACGGAAAGGTCAATTTTTTCTTCCAGATTAGTTGAGTTCCCTTATGAAAGAATATCAAGATTGATATATGTATTGCTACAATTATCAAAATCAATATTTTCACAAAGAAGCGCACCACTTGATTTTTCGTCTTCATTAGAATCATAGTTGTCAAACATTTCATCAAGAGTTGCAGCTAGACCTTTGTCCCAGTGTATTTCTTACGATTTGGACACTCATTTGAAAAATGGCCAAAACCTTTACACTTAAAGCACTGAGGCATATCCTCGTCATCAGTTTCATCATTATCCCTGTTTTTAGGAGGAACACGATTATGGGGCTTAACTGATGACCTGGATTTATCTCTAGAAAACCGTTTACTTCTCTTCAAAAGAAGATCCCTAAACTGTCTTGTGATCATAAAGACTGACTTGTCAAGATATTCATCTGATGAATCAGCCTCAGAAAGATTATCTTCAGAGATGCAGACACCTTTACTTTTATCAAGTAATTTGGTGTTCTTTTGTGCTTTGAAAGCAACATCCTTTCCAGATTTAGATGTACGCTCATGATCAAAGATCTTTAACTTCCCAACCAGAGTATTTCTGGAAGCGTTCCTTCAACGATGGCATGCTTCTTAGAATCGTATCTGGATGGCAGCAATCTGAGAATTTTCATCACAATGTCTTTTTCAGGAATAGTCTTACCCAATGCAAAAGATGCATTAACAATTTCATACACTTTGTGATTAAACTCATCAAATGATTCTTCATCTGTCATATGAAGGTTTTCCCAATCAGAATTTAGGTTTTGAAACCTAACTTCTTTTTCACAGGTATTCCCTTCAAATACGGTTTCTAAGATATCCCAGGCTTCTTTACACTTTGTGCATGTAGTCACATGATGCTGGAGATCTGGGGTAATGGCATGTATGATAGCATTTAAGCCGTCAGAATTTTTCTTTGCAGCAAGGATTTCTTCTGGACTATATCTACCAATATCCTTAGGTATAGATACATCGCCTTCTGTATTAACCGGAGGATCATAGCCATTAACAACACGTACCCATGTCTAAAAATCACAAGCTTGAAGAAAAACACGCATATCAATTTTCCACAACAAGTAGTTTGAGCCTTCGAAGACTAGTGGTACGTTTATGGAGATAGAATTCCTGTCCATAGAGTCAGATCGCTACAAACACAGACTTATGAGGTCTTTAAACGTGTTTGCTTGCTCTGATACCAATTGAAAAAGTGGGGGTACAACAACCTCACCCAATATTTCGCTTAGCAATCTGTATGGACTAACTCAAAATATACTTTTAAGAGAATCAACTAGACAGTTAGACTCAATCTTAATAAAAAGTATATCAAAGAGTTATATCTCAATTTCTCGATTCAATCCTTACTCAAAAAAATAGAAATCTGCGAGCCTGATTGAATACAAGAGAAATAACTTGAACGGTACCAAAGACAAATGTTCAAGGATCAATCAATTTCAATCAACAACCAAAAGTTGGATTTACCAATTGATTGATTCAACGCACTACCTGTGATATTTCAATCATATAACAAAATATTATGTGGAAAAGAAAAAACACAGACACCATAAGTTTTGTTAACGAGAAAACCGCAAATGCAGAAAAACCTCGGGACCTAGTCCAGATTGAACACACACTGTATTAAGCCGCTATAGACACTAGCCTACTACAAACTAACTTCGGTCTGTACTGTAGTTGAACCCCAATCAATCTCACACTCATCCAAGGTACAACTGCGCTCCTTACGTCTCTGATCCCAGTAGGATACTACGCACTTGATTCCCTTAGCTGATCTCACCCACAACTAAGAGTTGCTACAACCCAAGGTCGAAGACTTTAATAAACAAATCTGTATCGCACAGAAAAGTATACATGAATAGATAAATATGTCTCCCACAGAAATACCTACGGGTTTTGTTCCGTCTTTTGATAAATCAAGGTGAACAGGAACCAATTGATATACCAGACTTATATTCCCGAAGAACAGCCTGTAAATATCAATCACCTCACAATAATCTTAATCAACTAGCGAAACAAGATATTGTGGAATCACAAACGATGAGACGAAGATGTTTGTGACTACTTTTCTATCTTGCCTATCGAAGAAATTAATCTCAGGAAAATCTTACGATTGTACTCAATCACGATAGAAACAGCAAGATCAGATCACGCAACTACAGAGAATATAGTTGGGCCTGGCTTCACAATCCCAATGAAGTCTTTAAGTCGTTAACCTACAGGGTCTCGATAGAAACCTAAGGTTAAAGGAGAATCGACTATAACTTACACGACTAGTATCACACATGAGGTGTGGGGATTAAGTTTCTGTTAGAGCACTACTCGGTTGAACTCGCATGCGTTGTTATCTCAAGCATGTTTGCCAATGTTAGTGATCAAAACTATAAGTCTTGATTTCTAGTACACTCTTAGCTAAGTCTCGGACTATGATAGAAAGTGTAGTTGAGCTCAAGACTCCATGGAGATCATCATACAAAGACGAAGAACTACTCAAGGAACTGGTGGAACTTCATCGACTAAAAGGTATGTGGAGACTTGAACTTATGTATCACTCAAAAGTCTATCTACTCTATCTCCTATCTTGAGACAAAAGTCGTTTTGCTATATAGACTTTGATTATACACATTTGCTATTTTGATCCGAGTTTAACTCGCTTATCTATTTCTCGAAATATGTGTTGGTAAGCTTTCGCTTTGTCCAAGTTCATCTTTACTAGTGAAGAAAGTCATGTTAAGTTTCAATCACTTGAAAATGGCTTTGACGAAAAATGTTTTGTGAACAACAACTATATAACGTCCTCTAAGAATGTTTCAATGATTGAAATGAGAGTTTAGATTATATAACCATTGTTGGATATAAGCATTGTGTGATAACTCATACATGTATAAGTCCTTATTCCTTGAACCAAAGTATGCGTACTTTGTTGATCAGGAAAACCGGAACAGAGTCTGCGAACCCAGTGGCCCTACCCAGTCCGCGTACTTTCGGAGGTTTTCTTCCCGAGAAAATCTGCCAGAGTTTGTGAACTATTTACAAACTTATTCCGGGTACTTAAGTCCGCATACTTAAGTTTGTTATTTTCTAAAAACGGTTATTCGTGAACTTAAACTTATATAAACTAAGGAATGCAAGTTTTCAAACCGTGGCTATAAAGTTCATGAACCGATTCGAGTTAATCAAATCGTTTTTTGTTTCAATTGTGTCTATTATAAAGATCTAAGAAATTGAAAAAATCTCTAACTAGTTCATTTGAGTCATTTGAACTAGTTGTGGTAAAGAAGAATATGGTTGATATGAAAGTGCTCATATGGCTAACCATTTGGTTAAATACTGTTGAACCAACTAGATGTACAAGTTTGGGTATGGTTACACAAACGTGCATTTCATTTGTGTGTAACAAGCTAAGTTTCGATATAGCGGTTGAAATATATTAGCTTGAATCTAATCAGGCTTTCATCTAACGGTGAATATTGAATGCTTTGTTACTAAGCTAACATTGATTGCAAACCCTGATTTGAAAGACTATATAAGGGAGAAATATAGCAACTGGGAAACCTAATCCCCACACCTCATGTGTGATACTAGTTGTATAAGCTAGAGTCGATTCTCCTTTAACCTTAGGTTTCTATCGAGACCTTGTAGGTTAACGACTTGAAGACTTCGTTGGGATTGTGAAGCCAGACCGATACTACTTTCTCGTAGTTGTGTGATCTGATCTTGTTGTTTCTATCGTACTAAGTACAATCGTAAGGATTGACTTGAGATTTATTTCTCCGATAGGCAGATATAAAGTAGTCACAAACATCTTCGTCTCATCGTTTGTGATTCCACAATATCTATTTTCACCATCATACGATTTATATTATTGTGAGGTGATTGATAATACTAAGCTATTCTTCAGGAATATAAGTCTGGGGCTAGGTGTTCAAAGCTGGACTAGGTGCCGGGGTTTTTCTGCATTTGCGGTTTTCCTCGTTAACAAAATTCTAGTGTCTGTGTTATTTCTTTTCACCATTATATTTTGTTATATAATAGAAATATCACAGGTTGTGCGTTAAGTTCAATCAGTTCTTGAATCCGACCTTTGGGTTGTTGATCGAATTGATTGACACTTGGATATTGGTTTGTGATACCATCCAAGTTATTTCTCTTATTCAATCAGGCTCGCAAATTTCTATTTGCCGATTGCAGATTGAATTGAGGAATTGAGATAAAAACTCTTTGATATACTTTTCTATAGATTGAGTCTGACTGTCTAGTTGATTCTCTTGAAAGTATATTGGAGTTTGTCTATTCAGACTGCTGAACGAAATATTGGGTGTGGTTGTTAGACCCCCGCCTTTTCAATTGGTATCATAGAAGGCAAACACATTTAAGACCTCATAAGTCTGTGTTTGTAGCGATCTAAATATGGACAGAAGTGCTATCTCTATAAACGTACCACCAGTGTTCGATGGATCAAATTACTTATGGTGGAAAATTACTATGCGTGCCTTTCTTCAAGCACGTGATTTTCAATCATGGGTTTATGTGGTTAATGGCTATGATCCTCCGTGTTAGAGCATTGCTCGGTCGAACTCACGTCCGTTGCTATCTCAAGCATGTTTGTCAATGTTAGTGATCAAAACTATAAGTCTTGATTTCTAGTCTACTATATCTAAGTCTCGGACTAGGATAGTAAGTATAGTTGAGCTCAAGGAATCCATGGAGATTCATCATACAAGACGAAGATCTACTCAAGGAACCGGTGGAACTTCTCGACAAAAAGTTATGTGGAGACTTGAACTTATCTGTCACTCAAAAGTCTATCAATTCTATCTCCTACTCTTTGAGACAAAAAGTCGTATGCTATATATATAGACTATGATTATACACATTTGGTATTTCGAGCCGAGTATACCTCGCCTATCTATATCTCGAAATATGTGTTGGTAAGCTTTTCGCTTCGACCAAGTTTATCTTTACCTAGTGACGAAAGTCATGATATGTTTCAATCACCTTGAAAATTGCTTTGACGAGAAATGGTGTAACAACTATATAACGTCCTCTAAGAATGTTTCAATGATTGGAATGAGAGTTTATATTACATAACCAATGGTGGACATAAGCATTGTTGTGGAAATACAGTTATGTATAAGTCCTATTCCTTGAACCAAAGTTTTCGAACTTTGTTGATCAAGAGAATCGGAAGAATGGCAAGTGCCAAGTCCGCGAACTCAGTCCGCGAACTGCCGAAGTTCTCAAACCCAAGAATTTCTGCTGGAGTTGGCAAACTACTTGCGTGAAACTAAGTCCGCGAACTCAGTCCGTGAACCCAGTCCGCGGACCGGGGAAGTTCTCATCCCGAGAATTTCTGCTGGAGTTTGTAAACTCTGTCCGGTATCTTAAGTCCGCGAACCTACTCTACGAACTTGAGAAGGTTATATATCTAAAGATGATTTCTGAACTTAAACTTAAAAATACTAAGGAATGCTATTTGCAAATCGTGGCTATAAAAGTTCATGAACCGATTCGAGTGAATCAAATCATCTTTGCTTCAATTGTGTCTTGTGTAGTTACATAAGATTTCCTTGCAATTGAACAACTCTCTTGTTAGAGCACTGCTCGGTTGAACCCACTAGTGTTGGTATGTCAAGTTAGTTGTCAATTTTAGTTGCCAAAATGCATTCTTGATTTCGCATACTAAAGATAGTTTAGGACTAGATTAGGTCTAAGAAGTTGAATCGAAGCTATCCTTAAAGGGTGAAGATTGAAAATTGAAAGACTACAAGAAGACATCAACAAGTACTTTATCAACAAAGGTATGTGATTGATTTCATTTGGATTCTTGTTCAATTCTACCTTTCTAATCTATCAAGATTAATGCTCACTCCATGGAACAATTCCAATGACGGTAAATGTACATATATATATATATATACTTGAGGTTATTTGATTCATGACCTTGGATACAATAACTTTATCCTTATAAAGAATCTCATGTTATAGTGAATGAGCTTATGAATCCAACGAGCCAAGAATCACTCAATTCCGAGTTATAACGATGAAGTTATGAGTGATTTATTAAAGTAACAATTATAAGTGTTGTTGTGATGGTTACAGTTCGTTACTAGGAAACAATCCATGGGCTGTTTGCAACAGTTCACGGACTTGGGCCCAATTACGTGATTAAAAGGCATTTTTGGTCAAATTCGTGATGTTTCCTTATCTAGGCAAGATGGCTATTGGTCCAAACATTTTTGATTGCCATATTAAAGTGTTTGTGATTCCTTCCTAATTTAATTTGTGATTTATTCACAAAAATACAATTTGATAAATTAATTATTTATTTAATTATTTTGGCAAGAGTTGTAACTTAGGAAAGACTCCCTTTTTTAGGAGAGTCTTGAAAAAGGAAAATAGTTTTGCTTAGCTTTCAAGCTATTGTTCATTATAAATAAGTAGTTCGTGAGTTTACACGTTTTTCATCCCTTTGGAAAATTGGTGTAAGCTCTGCAGGTTGTTTTCCACGTCTTATGTTCTTCGTGAACGAGAGTGAGATAAAAGTCTTTGTATTAGGGATCGCAAAGCCAAGTTGGATTTAATCTTCGTCATTGATCATACAACTTGTAATCTAGGTTTTTCACCTCTTGTTTATTCTAAGGTTTTCTCTTCTGATATAAAACCATTCAAGAGATGTTGATCATAAACCCTAGGTTTTGATAGATTTCAGTTTCCGATCGTATACCAACACTTGTTAGTCGAAATCGGAGACTAGAAAGAAAAACTTCTATTGAGGCATCTCGTAAAAATCCTTGAGAAGTTTTAAACAACATATCTCTAGATTTATTCTAGTTTTTCTTGTTGTAGAATTATTAGGGTTTTATAAACTTGGAAATTGATCTTTGGAATCACCCAAGTTTACTTACGGAAATCAGGTTCACGGACTCCTTGTGTGTACGCATACTGATTGTAAGTTAAAACCCTAATCTACAAGTTTGTTTTGATATTACTTTTACCTAGTAATTGTTTTTATCAAAATAAACACAAGATTTACAAAACCTTGATTTACATCTAAAGGGAAATAAAACCGGTGTTTTGTGCAAACAAAATATCGAATCGTATTAATCGTGGTGGTGTATCTTCTAAAGAGAACCTTGGGTTCTGCTAGAAGATTTGTGTGTAGAATTTCTAAAGAGAATCGGTATTCTGCTAGGAGTTCTACAAGTGCTGAAGAAAGTATTACATCTAGTCCGAATAGGTAGTAGGAAATTGGTGTAACAACTTATTATCAGTGTGTGTTTATTCTGGACTAGGTCCCGGGGTTTTTCTGCATTTGCAGTTTCCTCGTTAACAAAATTCTGGTGTCTGTGTTATTTCTTTTCCGCATTATATTTTATTTATATAATAGAAATATCACAGGTTGTACGTTAAGATCAATCGGTTCTTGTATCCGGCCTTAGGGTTGTTGAGTGAATTGATTGACACTTGAACATTGGTCTTTGGTACCGTTCAAGTTAATCCTCTTATATTCAATCGGGATCGCAAATCCCTATTTGCTGATTGCGGATTGAATCAAGAGATAGAGATATAAAACTCTTTGATATACGTTTTATAGATTGAGTCTAACTGTCTAGTTGATTCTCTTGAAAGTATATTGGAGTTTGTCTATTCAGATTGCCAAACGAAATATTGGGTGGTGTTGTTAGATCCCCGCTTTTTCAATTGGTATCAGAGCAGGCAAACACGCTAAGACCTCATAAGTCTGTGTTTCTAGCAATCTGATTCTATGGACAGAGGTGTTGTCTCTATAAACGTACCACCATCCTTCGATGGCACAAACTACCTATGGTGGAAAATTGCTATGCGAGCTATTCTTCAAGCACGTGATTTTCAAACATAGGTATATATAGTTAATGGCTATGATGCTCCCGTTGTGGCAGTTGGAGATGTAAACGTTCCCAAGAACATTGGTGAATACAGTCCTGCCAAGATACTTGCTGTAAAGCAAAGTTCCGACGGTTTGAATGCCATCATACATGCCATTACCCCAGATCTTCAGCACCACGTGACTACGTGCAATAAGTCTAAAGATGCTTGGGATATCTTAGAAACCGTATTCGAAGGGAATGTCGCAGAAAAAGAAGCAAGGCTTCAAAATCTAGCTTCTGACTAGGAAAACCTTCGCATGTCTGATGATGAAACCTTTGATGAGTTTAACCAAAGACTTTCTCAAATAGTTAACTCCTCATTTATGTTAGGAAGAACTATTCCGGAGAAAGATATTGTGTGCAAAATTCTCATGTCTCTACTATCAAGATACGAGTCTAAGAAACATGCCATTGAAGAAGCAAACGATCTTTCTACACTCTCGAAAAATACTCTTGTTGGAAAGTTAAAGATCTTTGATAATGAACACGCAAGAAAAGAGGTGATTTCTCTTAAAGCTGCAAACAATTCTGAATCTTCTAAGGATAAATCTGGTTCGCCAGATACTAAGGATGTTACTCCACGACAATTTAGAAAATTCTTGAGAGACAAGAAAAGTTGTTTTCCTAAAAGTACAACATCTCCTAAGGATAATGTACAATGCCATAACTGTCGTGGTTTCAGGCATCTTTCTTTAGTATGTACTAGTTGGAGCCGTAGACAATCGACATATGCAGCAGATTTGCCTACTCTTGATGATGGACCTGAATATTATAATCCTCAAGAGCTCATAGGCGAGGTTGCATTAGCTTCTGTAAAAATTCTTTCGGATACTGATTCTGATTCTGACGAACAAGTGTTCCATGTTGATCCAGTTGCTAATAATCTTCTTAAAGAATGTCATCGGAAACTTTCGGAAGCTGATAGTACCATTTTCAATGAGAAAGTTAAATATGACAGACTTCGTAGTCGGAATAAAGACTTGCAAGACCAACTTGATTCTAGTGGTGCAAGAGATTATCTCAACGAAATACGAAAGCTTAAAGAAGAAATTTCCGAAGGTTGAGATCGGGAAATTACTCTTCAAGCAAAGCTAGATAACTTGTAAAACATTGAGATGAACTTGTTATTTGATTCGGAACGAGAATATCTCAAAGTTCACTGTGAATCATCCAAGAATGATCTATCTATTGCGCTTGAGAAGGTCAAAAGTTTGGAAGAAGAAAACTTGAGCTTAAAAGAGAGTTTGTCTAGAAATAGCAGCTCAGATAAATTAACCTCGATACTGGGAGCATGTAGAATTCATCGTGATACACGAGGATTGGGATATGAAGGAATAGAAGCTCCTAGTATTCGCAAAGAGGGAAAATTTGTCAAAGCTAAATATTTTTCTCAACCAAAACCTTCAACGGTTGACAAAAGTAAAGTATCTCTACCAACTACGGATGGCGAAAAGAAGAAATCCTGCCAAGCTCCAAAGCAAGCACACACACATTCAGGTAATACTGAACATAACTTTTTCCATTATACTAAACATTGTTTTTATTGTGGAAAACCAGGTCACTTGTAAAGGAATTGCAGATTTCTTAAACGAGATAAAACCGGATATGATTCTGTCAAGATGACAAGATCTGATGTTCCAAAATGGAGAAAAACTGAGTCTCATAATATCAGTTCTTTCAATATTCCCCCAAAGAAGTTTCACAATTATATCGGGGAGAAAAAGAAATACGTTGCTCCAAAAGCTGCTCAGAAATGGGTACCAAAGAAGACTAATAAAACAACGAGTAATATTAAGAAGGATCTCCCAGACAAGTGTTTGAAAAGGGATAACATCTTAAAAAGGTATGGAACATTTATTGAAAGTTTCAAGGAAGTTTTTAAATTCCTAGAGTCCATGCATGATTTTGCTTCAAATACCTGTAGTGAGCAAGATTTTGCTCACCTCAACAAAACCTGATTGTGTTGAGAGTGCATCCTCGCCAAGAATCCCTAATAAATGCGGTGAGGATTGCAAAAGAATTGGGGCGCACATATTAAGTTGGGAAATTTCTGAATATGTGGATCAATTTATTGTTTCGAGCTGAGTTTAACTCGCTTACATATTTCTCGAAACATGTGTTGGTAATCTTTCGCTTCAATCAAGTTTATCTTCACCTAGTGACGAAAGTCATGATGTTTCAATCACTTTGAAAATCGCTTTGACGAGAAATATTGTAACAACTACATAACGTCCTCTAAGAATGTTTCAATGGTTGGAATGAGAGTTTAGGTCTATATAACCAATGATGGATATAAGCATTGTGTGAAAACACATATGTGCATAAGTCCTATTCCTTAATCCGAAGTTTGCGAACTTTGTTGATTGAGAGAAACCGGAGGAATTGGCTTTGCCAAGTCCGCGAACTCAGTCCGTGAACTGACGGAAGTTCTCTTGCCGAGAATTTCTGCTGGGATTTTCCAAAAACTCGTTTGCGTGTTTAGTCCGCGAACTCAGTCTACGAACCTAGTCCGCGAACTGGTGAAGTCTCCTTGCCGAGATTTTCTGCTGAGTTTGGAAAACTCTGTCAGTTGCCTTAAGTCCGCGAACTTGTTTGCGGTACTTGAATGGGTTATGATCTAAAGATGTGCTCTGAACATGAAACTTAAATTACTAAGGAATGCAGTATGCAAACCGTGGATAAAGTTCATGAGCCGGTTCAATCGAATCAAATCATCTTTTTTTTCAATTGTATCTTGTGTAGTTACATAAGATCTCATAGCAATTGAACAACTCTCTAACTAGTTCATTTGAGTCAAATGAACTATTTATGGTGAAGAAGAATATGATTAGATACCACATGTATGAGTCTTAATTACCTAACTTGATTTGTGATTGAATTTCTTAAATTTAACAGGTTAGAAGCAATTATCAAATCCATGGATGTTGTTTTTATTGTCAATGTGACTACTCGTTTTCCCGTAGCCTACGTGATGTGTACAACTTAAAAGGTCTGATACTAAGAAGTATCGATACCTCTGTTGAACTGATTAATCTAAGCAATAAATGGTATCTAAGATCACAATAATAACAAAGAACATAAGAGTAATGTAAAAGCCTCTAAGTTATCATGAGACACAAGATGTAACGTGGTTCGACATTTTTCTACGTCCACGGGGTAATGAGTGATAAAATCGTATTAAGTATGTGGTGGTTACAAAGATCTTAAATGCTTCCGAAAGTAATAGAGAGAACTCAAGTTGAAGTAACTACTTGAGTTCTAAACATTAAAGAGGTATAAGCTTAAGACTAGATCTTCTCTCCTAGATATTGAATTCCCTTAATTTGTTGGTGAAGCTTGGTATTTATAGCCCCTTCTGCTACTGGTATATCTTTGCTGCCTCTGGGTCCATCGTCTGTTGATATACCTTCCGTACCAGTGGTACCTTCGTCCACCGCATGCTTCTCCAGTTGTATCTCGCCACCTCAGCTGACCCACGTTCCTTTGGGAACTACCCAGCCTCAGTGCGCGTTGTACCTTCGTTCACCGCTTGCTTCCGCCAATCGGGTTCTGACACGCTTTCTCTCTTCACGTGCTTTGACTCATGCGTGTAGATAAGAATCAGAGCATTTAATGCTGATTGGATGTGTCATCTACCTCTGTCCCTTTGCCAGCTGACCCTATGTAGACTAGCCTTTTTCTTCCTTTATCTTGACCTTTCACGTCCTTTCTCTTGGGATGATATAAAGCAGATCTGCGGAGGTATCCCTTGCTACTCAGGCTCCTCTGTCTAGCGAAGGCTATACAGTTTTAGACACGTATGCGACCACTAAGATCGTGACACATGCTCTGAAAAATATTGGTATTCACAGTTTTCCCCTTTTCTTTCATCTTCTGCCGTTTGGTAGAAGTGGAAGGAAACTTCCGTTACGCCCCAATTTTGCACGTTCCGATTGGGTGGCCCTACATGTCCTTTCATGTAATAACTTCCCCTTGAATTTCGGGACATCCAAAATTTTTGGATTTTCCAACCGCCTATAAGAGGAGAACAAAGAGAATGGAATTTCATTAACTCTCTTTCCTTCTTTTCTTCCGAACTGTCGCTCTCCATCACTTTCGTGGAGATGTTCTTCTGCTGTTAACTGCTCTTCCTCATATTTTCTTCTTCGATTCTCCTCGTATGTTGGATTCACTGTGTCGATCGTACAAGTAAGTGATACTCATTTTCGATCATGATTTTCTTCTTGTAGTTATTGTTATACTTGCATGTGAGAATTTTCCCTCGTTCTTAACTGCTTGTGATGATTGGGAACATGGGTTTTGTTCCAATTTGGCTTTTGATGTTAATTTTTCCATGATTGTTTCTTCGCCTGCCAGTTTGGTCGTGTGATCAAAGATTTTCGCTTTTGCGTCATGATATGTTCAAACGGTTCTTTTTGGTTGGTTTATAAAACCCATGCCAAAAATTTCCCGTTTCTGCCCCTTTATTTTCCTTTTGGAGGTACTGTAATTTTTCTACTGGCATTGTTGATGATGAAGTTTTTCCTGATGGTGTTAGGTATAATGAGGCTTCTGAAGAAACCTACGCGTAAAGGGCCGAGGGTGTCTTCGTAGACTGATCCTCCTTCGTGGATGGATCATCCTGATGCTATGCCATCCCCTCCTCCTGAGGATACTGACGTGCCTGTGATTGATGATATATCTACGGTTGCTGAGGAGGCCGCGGAGTCTGGAGCTGAAGAGTTTGATGTTGAAGATCTTCCTCTTTCTCCTACTCATTATGAGATGCATAGGCTTAAATTACGTGACAAAGATGGCTACGGTCACTTGTCCCTTGCTGAGATTGCAAAGAACGTTCGTCTTCACAAGTTTGAGATCTTTTTTGTTAACGGCCCTGATGTCCTCACCGAGTCTCTCATTTGAGATTTTCCTTACGATGAGAACAACCTTTTGATTAGTGTTGGTCAGTTGGACGCTGGTATGTTTCTTCCTCTTTATAGTAGAAAGGATTCTTTCTATTATGATGTCTTATCCACTAGGGATGACCCGGCGAACAAGACTCAAGTTCGAGGAATCTATCAGTATACTGGTAATTACTGGCGTGCCCTTCGTGAGTGTTGGTACCTTAGTAGGGGTAAGACCACCTTGGAGTCTTATGATCCCTTTGCTGAGGGGAGATCTAAGTGAGAAGACTATACTCCCGCCAACTTCAATGCCACCTATGCTGATGCTATTCAAAAGACTAACCTTCTTCCTTGGAGCGTTGGCCCTCGTCGCATCCATGTTACTGCTAGGTATATTAGGCAAGGTAACGGCCTTCGCTTGCTGGAGGAAATTGACAAGACCGGTTTGACTACGATCCCATACTCCACTAGGCTGTCTCTGCCAAAGTCTGACCGCATTCTTCTTGATCATAATGACCGCTGGGCTCATACTCCCCTTCGTGTGGTTGGTCCTTGGGCCTATGGTTTTACGACTGCGGACCCTTCGGTTCCTCGCTCAGCTCGTTCTCTGCCTGAGAATTATGATGGTTATCAGTTTTGGGTTTTCAATCCTGCTGCTTCTCACGAGGTACCCTTGTTGTAGCGCCTTTGTCCTGCTTAGATTGCTTCATCTGCTATGGTATCTTTGCTAACTTTAGCGTCTTTATTTCATTTACTTCCAGGACTAGGAAGAGGAAGGCTTCATCTGGTACACCTGCGCAGGTAAGGATCATACCTTTGTATTTATATATTCCTCAGTAGCTTGCCCCTGATTCTTAGCTGTCGCATGTGTTCCTTTGCAGTCTTCTCAGAGGAAAGGAAATCTGAAGATCGAGGTTGATCTTCATGCCTTGGATGATGACCCTAAGGCCGCCGTTGAGGAACCTTTTGACGAAGATATGGAGGATATCGAGGATACTGGCTTTAGTCCTCACTTGGATGACATTGAAGAGGATTTTGCCAAGGATAACCCTAGCCCAGTCCGAGCTGCTTCCGTTGAGGGTGAGAACCTCCCTGCTGGTGCCGGTCCTCAGTTGATTGAGCCTGTTAGTATTCAAGCGCCTGTGCCTACGTTGTCTTTGAAGATGCCTTCGCTTTCTGCTCCCTGCAAGGCTTTGCCCACCGTTTCTGCTACTGCTGGAGCTGATGTTGTAGCTTCGAAGAGCCTTCCTTCGTCTCCTGCTACTTCCCTCCAATCTAGCGGTTCATTTGCTAAGGATGTTGCCCCTTCGGCGAGGGATGGTAGCTCAGATTCTCAGCAGAAGAAGAAGGTTGTGATTTCACTAGCCAGCTTCTCCTTTGATGTTGCTCCTGCTTCACTAGGGAGTACTCGGTATGTTTCTACTTCCCATGCTAGCAAAGATGTTGGAGTTCCACCTTCGTCACCAGACTGGGCCATACTGGGAAATCTTCCTTCTGCTGGTGATATGGATTTGGGCGGCTCTCAGGCTATTCCTTATGTTCCTAGCTCTTCCACCATGCCATCCCTCCGGCGTGGTGAGGGTTCAGCTTTCGTGCCCCTTGCTCGCGTGCAAACGAACGAGGGTGCAGTTGCTGAGTCTATCCAAGGTCGAATGTCGGAGAGCTTGAGCTTAGTTAGCTCTGTTGATGCTATTCTTGAGGCCATCCTTTGTAGTTCCAAGGGTCACTTTGATGTTGGAGTTGACCATCATCATCTTGGTAGTTCTTTTGAGATAGCTTCGCAGTTGGATGTCTTGTCTGCTCAGTACCGTGCTGCCAAAGACTTGTTCTTTGATCCTGATTGTCTTTGCTCTATTCAAAGATTTGGTGAGATCCGCCGGGGTAACATTCAAGAAATGGAAGCTTTTATGGATACCTACGCCAACTTTCTCCCTCGTCTCTTAACATTCTCGGTAAGTGATTCTTACTTTGTCGCCTTTCTTCTCGATTTACTCCCTCGCCTGCTCTCATACTTCCTTGTTTGCAGATCTGCAAGAAAATTGATGTTAGTTATACCTTGTTTAAGGTATATAGGGCTAAGTGTACTCATCTGAGTGCCTTGTTGGAGCGTGATCGTCAAGACTATGCCCTTGCTATTGCTCAGCAGCCTTCGTCTAGTGATGCTGCTTCAATTGCTAGGATATCTTCGTTGGAGGGTGACCTGAGGAAGACGCAGAGGTTTCTGGAAGCTTTCTTATTGGCTCTTGAGAGATATAATAACGCTGCTAAGGTTGCCGAGGAGGGTCGTAAAGCTGCTGATTCTGCCTTAGCCACCGAGTCCTCCAAATCTATTGGTTAGTTTTTTCCTTCTCCTTAGCTTGTTTCTTTACTTTGTGGTTGCTTGGTTCTGAGACAACCTTCGTCTTCTAGCCAGTAGTTATAGTGAACTTAGATATCTCCAAGATCAAGTGGCTAAGCTAACCTCCGATGTCTGGTATTACCAAAAGAAGTATGATAGGTTGATGAATGTGACCGTTCATAATGAGGCCCAACTTTCCCTTGAGTCTGCCCATAATGTTGATTTAGTGAATCAGATGGCTGCGCTTCGTAAGGATTGTGACGAAGCCCTTAGATGAAAACAAGGCCTTATTTTAAAGCAAAAGGAGGATATTGCCTTAGTTGAGAAACGTCTCTCTCCTCAAGAAGTTATTCGTAAGAAATATCATGCTGATTTTGAAGATGCTTGCGCTTCTTTAGCCAAGGTCACTGCAGAGCGTAATGTATTGACCTCCGAGGTCTGCTCCCTTAAGAACAAACTTGTCGACGCCGGCTCCGTGCCTTCTTCTATGTCTCATGCATCCTTAGTAAAAATATTTGAAGAGTTAGAGAATGTGTACCGAGCTTTATATTCTGAGAATGCGTCGCTCCGCATAGATGTTGACGATCTTCGGACTGAAAGGGATACCCTTTTGGATGATCTTGATACGGCTGAGGTGGACCTTGCTGAAGCTCAGTATAGTTTAGAAGAGTCCCATATCCATGCCGGAGGTAGCTTAGGATGACTATTCCCTTCGTAGTATTCCTCGTATATTTAGTTGTTTTGCATTGTCTCTAATATCCTTCGTATTTGTAGGTCTCCAAGAGCAGCTGGTGGATGCAAATGCTAAGATCAACAACCTCGAGGGTCAGATATCCCAGTTGGAAATATCTCGCCAGTTTGATGCTACTGCTAAATTTAAGGCTGAGGCTCTTCAGCGATCTAACGATCAACTCAGTGCTCAGCTTAGGGAGGTTCGTCAGAAGTCGGCTTCTGATCTGTCAGCTCAGGCTTCTGAGATGGAGATGCGGTTTAAGCGTTCTTCCATCGATTATATCAACAATGCTTTTGTGGAGGCTGAGTTCCAAGCGGAGGGTGTCACCTTTCCTCGTCTTCCTTATCCTTGATTATGTTATGCTGACTTCGTTTTTAACCGAACTCCTTTGTTGTATTATGCCCCCAGCTGAGAGGCCTTCGTTGTCTCCTTTCTTTTGAAAAAATGCTCCGTTATTTGTAACTGTCGGACCTTTGTCACCTGCAACTTTTGGGGTGCGTTAGTCTTCTTTTAGTAACTCTATTATGATACCTTTAAATTCATATATATATATATATATATATATATATATATATATATATGTAGACGTATTGTGTCTAATTACTTGCACGTTCGAGTCATCACTAGGTGCTAAGGTATTTTTATCTTTTTAACCTTTGGTGGAACATTCATCGTCCTACGTTAGTATCCTTTGGCCAGAAGGTACCGTGGTGGCGAGGGTTCCTACGTGGGCAATATTTTTCCTGTAACCCTACGCGTTCAGCGTGATTGTTGCTTTACTTCGACAAGGTATCTCTCTTTATGGGATATATTGCTTATTATTTGCCTTTTGGAGGGATTCGTTTTCCCTTAGGATCCGAGATTGACATATGCGCAGTTATGTCGTGCCTTGTCTCATCGTCAATTCTGACGGAGGGTGTGTATTCTAACCCACTTTGTTTTAATCAACATACACTTTCTCTTAGCAAAAAGTTTCTTTCATTGATTAGTTAGGTTTATAATACCTTTGATCAGGGATAGAACATGGTGGGCTTCCGCCCCTTCCCTTCTTCTCCTGAGTGATAAACATTTTCTTACGGGTAATACTTCTTTAGGTACATTGTGTTCCAGGGTTGTTGAGGTTCCTTAGGTAGTATGAACCTTTCCCAGCAATGTCGTGTATGATGTAGGGTCCGTCCCATGTTGGATATAGCTTTCCCCATTCCTTCTTCCTTTGGTATGGTGGTGTTTGACGTAACACATATTCTTCTACCACAAAGTTTCTAGGGATTACCCGCTTGTTGTATTCACGAGCTAGCCTTCGCTGATAATTCACCATCCTTTGCAAAGCTACTTCCCGCCTTTCTTAGAGGTCGTCGAGCTTTTCTAGCATGAGGTCTGTTGTTAGGTTCTTTTCCCACGCTTCTGTTTTTGTCGTTGGTAGTATTATCTCCGTTGGAATCACTGCTTCGGCTCCGTAGGTTAGTAAGAACGGAGATTCTCTCGTGGCTTCCCTTCTTGTAGTGCGGTAGGCCCATAGAACATTGTGTAGTTGTTCGCACCATCTCTTCTTGTATGCCCCCAGCTTCTTCTTTAAGTTCATCGCTATCGTCTTGTTAGTGGCCTCCGCTTGTCCATTGCTCTTAGGGTATATCGGAGTGGACTTGTTTTTCTGAATGTTGAAGGCGTTAAAGAGTATATCTATGTTCTTTCCCTCCAATTGTTTACCATTGTCAGAGACTATGGCTGCTGGTATTCCGAACCTGCAGATGATTTGCTCGAACAAGAACTTGAAGACATCTGTGTCCCTAATTCTTTCCAAAGCCCTTGCTTCCACCCATTTGGTGAAGTAATCCGTAGCTACAATAAGATATCTTCTTTTTGACGACCCTTCTATCAAAGGTCCAACGATATCAACACCCCATTTGGCGAATGGCCAAGGGACGATGACTGAGTTAAGCTCCGTTGCTGGCGCTCTGAATTTTCTTGCGTAGCATTGGCATCTTTCACAACGCCTTGCTACATTCTTCGCATCTTCGTCCATGCTCATCCAATAGTACCCTTGCATTTTAGCTTTGATTGCTAGTGACCTTCTTCCGCTATGATTGTCGGCCTCTCCGCTGTGTATATCATGCAATATCCTTTTACCTTCGGTTTGTGAGAGGCATCGCATCAAAGGTCCAAGAAATGACCTTCTATACAATACCCCGTCTCGCAGGCTGTACATTGCTGCTTTTGATGTGAGTTTTCGTGCCTCCTTGACATCTGCTGGTGAAGTACCTTTGTCGAGGTATTGGTGAATTGGAATTCTCCAATCGTCCTCAGCTTCATCTTCATTGTTTTCATCTGACATGGGTTTATCTTCGTCAGACTCCTCGGCTTCATTGTCTGGTTCCTCCATTCTTTCGTCTTTTTCTTTTTCCAATATGGATTGAGGTAGTATTTTTGTCCTTCAGCATTGATGATATGAATGCTAAGGCATCTGCGTGTCTGTTGTCTTTTCGGTGGACGTGCCTAAACACGACGTTGTTGATCTTCGCCGCATGCTCCTGTGCCAGCTTTAGGTACGAAGATAGTATTGGATCCAAAGTTTGATACTTGAGTTCTATTTGTCTAATGACCAGCTGCGAGTCACTAGTTAAACGAACATCTGACAAGCCCAACTCCTGTGCCAATCTTAGGCCATGTATGACTGCCTCATACTCCGTGATGTTATTGGTGTATTGCTCGACTTCTAACCTGAATGCGTAGATGAGTCGATCTCTAGTAGGGGTCGATATCACGATCCCTATGCCTGCTCCTTCTCCGTTTGAGGAGCCGTCTACGAATATTTCCCACCTTCGTGCGTTCTGCGGTTCAAAGAGGTCTTCTGGTTCCGGATTTTCTTCCTCCATTCCTGGAATTTCGTCTATCTCCGCTTCGTCATTTAGAGGTAATTCCGCCAAGAAGTCTGCCAAGATTTGTGATTTCTCCGCTTTCCTGGTTTCGAAGATTATGTAGAACTGTTTGATCATGGCATTCCATTTTTCCACTCTTCCGATCTTCTCCATGCTGTCAAGGATTTGGCTTATCTGAGCTTTTGTGAAAACTCTGATGGTGTGTGCATCGAAATATATCATTAGCTTTTTTGTTGCTACTACTAAGGCATATATGAGTTGCTCCACCTTGGTGTAGTTACGCTCCGCCGAACTGAGTGTCTTGCTAACATAGTATATGGGTTTTTCTCTTTGCCCTTGGTCTCTTACCAATACTGCGCTTACAGCGTAGCTCGTTGCTGCTAGGTATAGGGTGAGTGTCTCACCTGGCTCCGTCTTTTGCAAGATGGGTACTGGTGCTAAGTACTCCTTGATATTGTGAAGAGCTTGCTCACACTCTTTGGTCCATGTAAACCTGCTTCCTTTCCTTAGCGTATCGAAGAACGCTTTGCACTTATCTGACAACCTGGATATGAATCTTCCCATGGAAGCTAAAATTCCGTTTAGCTTTTGTACTCCTTTTAGCATTTGCGGGGATGACATCTCCATTATTGCTCTGACCCTTTCAGGATCTACTTCGATTCCTCGTCTGGTGACCAAGTAGCCTAAGAATTTTCCTGAGGTAACTCCGAACGTACATTTGTCCGGGTTTACCTTCATGTGAAATTTTCTCATAGCTTCAAATATCTCCCTTAGGTCTGAGAGATGGTTTTTTGCTTCTTTGCTTTTGACAAGCATGTCGTCTACGTAGACCTCTAGTATCTTGCCTATCCATGGCTTGAAGATTTTGTCTACTAATCGTTGGTATGTTTCCCCCGTGTTTTTTAGTCCAAAAGGCATCCTTGTATAACAATACAAGCCTCGTGGGGTAAAGAACGCAGTGTGCTTCTGATATTCTTCTGCAAGGGATATTTGGTTATAGCCTGAGTATCCATCCATGAAGGATAATCTTTGATGACCATCTGTTGCATTGACCAGTTGGTCAATATTTGGCAGTGGGTAACTGTCTTTAGGGCACGCTTTGTTAAGATTGTTGAAATCGATGCAAATGCGTACGCCTCCGTTCTTTTTTGGAACGATGACCATATTGGATATCCACAGGGGATATTTGACTTCTCGTATAAATCCAGTTTTAAGTAACTTTTGCAATTCCTTTTCTACCCCTTCATGGTAGATGTCCGCCAACTTACGTATGCGTTGCTTGAATGGTGGTATCTCCGGTTTGAGCCAAAGGTGGTGTGAGACCAAGTTCGGATCAATTCCTGGCATGTCTTCCATTGACCATGCAAAGACATCTGCGTATTCCTTTAGTAACCTTTGTATCTGCACTTCCTCTTTATCTTCAAGCAACGTTCCGATGCTTAACATCTTTGGTTCTGCCTCCGTTTCGATGTTGATTTTCTTTGTTGGTTCAATTGGCGAGGAGATGTGAGGAGTGCTTTTATGTAATTGTTATTTGGTGGAGACGTCTGCACCTGGATTGGTGGCGGTGTTTGTTTCTGGTGCTGAGACATCCTTGTGTGCGGAGGCGTCCTTGTGTGCGGAGGGTGCTACGTTCTGCACTTCCTTAGTATTTGCTTTACGCCTCTTTCTTTCATGCTGCTGAGCAGCAACTCTTTCTTTGTTGAGTCGGATTTCTGCTAAATTGCATAGCCTCACGTCTTGCTTGTCACCTTTCATCTCCATTTCTCCCATAGGTGTGGGGAAGCGTAGGTACTTATGATACGTTGAAGCTGTTCCTCGTAATCTATGGACCCATAGTCTGCCCATGATCACATTGTAGGGAGAAGGTGCTTCTACCACGCAGAAGCGTGTGCTGGTTACTAAGGGTCCTGCGTGTACCTGCAAAATAATTTCTCCTTTTGGTCTAGAGACTGCTCCGTTAAACCCATATATCGTGCAAGTGGAAGAGTCCATCTGCTCTGCTGTCAGTCCCATACGTAGGTATGGTTCGTAAAATAGCACATTTAACGAACTTCCTCCGTCGACGAGGACCTTCGTAACATTCCATCCATGTATTGGGAGGGTGATTACCAGTGGATCGTTGTGCATTTCCACTTATTGGTTGACATCTTTTGTTGAAAAGGTTAATGGTGTAGCCATCCAGTCCTCCCCAGTGCTAGAAGGTGGTCCTCTTAGCTTGAATACTTCGTGGGTTTCGACCTTCTTTCTGTTTCGAGCTAATTAGAGGATATCTTCGAGCATCTCTTATTGACCTCCGTTGGAGAAGGTGATCATGTTGATGTATTTCCCATCCTTGGGTAGTTCAACCCTTTTCTTTGGGATGTCCTCCGTCTCTCTTGGTTGCAGTTGTACGTACTCCATGAATTTACCTTCATCAATGAATCTTTGAATCACATTGCGGAGGTGGTAGCATGAATCAGTGGTATGCCCATAGTATTGGTGGTATGCGCAGTACTCCTTAGATTCCTTCGTTCTGTCACGCTGCTTCCCCTTAGTATTAGGGTAAGGAAAGCCCGGCTTTGCTCCCTCCTTGCTGAGGATGTGAGAAAAATTTGTGTTCAGCTTCGTGTACACTTTATCTGCAAATTCTTCTATTCCTTTGCCTCTTTTTCCATATCCGTGTTTGGATCGCTTGTCTCGAGAGCTGGCTCTGTCCCCTGCTTCGTTGTGTTTCTTAGGTATCTCCGGAATTGGTTCCAGAGAGTTGGTCCTTTGCAGAGCTGCTACTGTCTTTGTTTGTGCCCTGGGGTTGTCCTTCTGGATTTCTTCGAGTCTGATGTATCGGTCTTGGACAACTCTGAGCTCGCCTTCAGAATCTAAGGCTTTGTTGTGGAGCTCCACGAAGATGGTTGAGGTTCTGTCAAGTCCGTACTTATAGCAGTTTATGCTAATTTCTGGATTGACTTTCCCAATTGCTTGGCATGTATTTTGCCATCTGTCTGTGTACTGCATCAATGTTTCGCGGGGTCCGATGGCTAAAGCAAATAGCCTATCTAACCCAGACTTTGTTGATTTGTTATACATGTACGTATCCAATAAAACCGTGGACAATTGCTCGAAGGAGTCAATTGAGTTTGCTGGTAAGTTGTCATACCATGCTAGTGATAATCCTGTTAAGCTTGTTGGGAAGTATCTCCAAAGTACTACCTCGTTTTTCTCCCAATGGGCAAGAACACGAGTGTAATACCGTAGGTGTGCTGCGGGATCGGAGGTACCATTGAATGCTTGGAACGTGGGTACCGGGTATTTCGGAGGGATGGACTCCCTCAAAATGCGAAAGGATAGCGGAGACGTAGTTGCTTCCTGTAGTACCTCTTCCAATCGCGCGCCTGCGTGACCAGTTTTTAAGCCTTGGATCTCCTTCCACATTTTCTCCATTTGTTCCATGACCATGTTCACATTATGAGCATATTTAGAAAATGCTTCGTCGTAGTAGCTTTGGGAGGGCTTGTATGTTGAATCCGTCTCGTCTGGATCGTGATATGCTTTGTTTGCTCCTCTAGGTTGAGTCGCCTTTGGTGGGTTGGTATCCACCCTTCGTCTTCCTGAGATAGCTCCGTTGTCACGCCTCCGTTGCGGGGGGGTGAGTTTGGGAACCTTTGATCTGTGTGTTTAATATACCTTTGAGGTTCTGATTCTCCTGAGCCATGTTGTGCATGGCATCTTCGTTTTCCTTGTTACGGAGTAACAAAGCTGCTATTTGTGCCGCCATTTGATCTTCATTGTGGGCTCCACCTCCTTGAGGAGTGTTGTCGTCTGGATTTTCGGAGTTTTCCACTCCTTCTTCTATAATTGGCGCGTCTGAATATATCTGAATTGGAGTTAGGTTTCCCAACCCTCGTCCCCTAGGGGCTAAGGTTCTGGACAACCCTGCGTTGGCCGCAGGTGGCTTTGTCGTAGTTGCATGCTCCGGTAACGGCATGTCGTAGATTGGTTGAGCTCCTGATGTTTGCCCCATCCCTTCAGCAGGAATAGGTGATTTGTTAGCAACTGTTCTTCTTGCTATTTCACTTTGGCCGTCCTCCGTTTCATTTCTTTGGTTTGCTTGAGATGGATTTTGGGATTTCCCTCTTGTGATAGCTGGTCGTGAGTTTGTTGGTGCATCAGTTGGTTTCTGCATACCTTTGGTTCTTGGTAACCTGCGGTGACAGAAAAGACGAAAAATTTCTGTTACTTGGGTGCCTTCATTAAAAGTAGCAATTAATGCTCTGACACAGAAGACTGTTAAGCAGTTTTCAGAAAATGACTGAAATAAAGCTTTTGAAAGACGGGTATTAAATGCTTATGACACCCTTGGGAAAAACAACATTAAAACGTCGAAAACCAATGAAAAGGGGTGTCAGATCTTGCGCAAAACAGGGCTATTAAATGCGTTATAAGATCTTTTATCCTTAAAATCTTACTGAGATTCCTCTGTCAGTCAAAGATTCTCAGATCTGAAACGTGGTGTGCTGTTTTAGTAAAAAACAAACATTTTGGCGTTTTGTGAGTGTGTTTTTTGAAAGTTTTTTGTGGATTTGTAGTGTGGCACGGTTTTAGAGGCTATGAACTCCAAAAACATACACAAGAAATGGATGAATGAATCACTAGAGAGTGAAATTCACCGCTGAAACACAGACCCCTTCGTTTCAGAAGATATATAAGCAAAATATAAATCGTGTCTAAACTTCGGTGCGTGAGAAAAACACGGTGGGCGCCAAACTGTGACTACTCGTTTTCCCGTAGCCTACGTGATGTGTACAGCTCAAAGGATCTGATACTAAGGAGTATCGATACCTCTGTTGAACTGATTAAGCTAAGCAATAAATGGTATCTAAGATCACAATAATAACAAAGAACATAAGAGTAATGTAAAAGCCTCTAAGTTATCATGAGACACAAGATGTAACGTGGTTCGACATTTGTCTACGTCCACGGGGTAATGAGTGAAAGAATCATATTTTGGTTACAAAGATCTTAAATGCTTCCCGAAGTAATAGAGAGAATTCAAGTTGAAGTAACTACTTAAGTTCTAAACATTAAAGAGGTATAAGCTTAAGACTAGATCTTCTCTCCTAGAT